>NC_069499.1:1112064338-1112364338 GCF_027579735.1 Bombina bombina | reverse complement strand
TTTCCCAATAAACTTATTTTATCAACACAACAACCACTCACACTGATGCCTTTAAATGGACAATAAAGTCAAAATTCAGCAAGATCTTGCAATTTTAAACAATTTTCCATTTTATTTGGAACTAGATTATCAGTGCTGGACTGATGCTAATGTACACATATGAGCACTCAATTTCCCTTACTTCCCTTAAAGTGATGGTAAATCCTAGCGTTTCTGAAACGCTAAGATTTACCATTGGAACAAATAAAGGGGAGTTTCAGTTATGAAGTATAAAATACTTCATGCTGAAAGCTCCTTTATTTGTTCCAAGCGATCGCCACACTGATCTGCTAAGGCAGCCCACTGGCAGAACGCTATCTTCGCTATCTAGCAGAGAGGTGATGTTTTCACCTCTTAGCCAATAGCATTGCGGGAAATCCGGCTTGGCGCTGCATATTGCACAGATAGCAAAGATAGCGTTCTGCCGGTGGGCTGCCTTAGCAGCTCAGTGAAGGCGATCGCTTGGAACAAATAAAGGAGCTTTCAGCATGAAGTATTTTATAATAATAATTTTTAATAATAAAAGTTATATTTTATTTAATTTCCGTTATGCACCGCCTCCAGCGTCTGGGCATTAGAGTGCTAAACGTGCATGCTGTCCTGTGGAATAATTCTTTATTTCCACACATTTTTTGAGTGTATAAAATATTCATGCGCAAGCACCAACCCACAAACAGTAATATATAGAATCAATAGTGAGGAACAATACCAGGTTTACCTCATACTACAAATATAGATAAAAGTGGGGATTGCCTACAATAGTGCCATTGTTAACCCTATCTTCCTGTTTTCACCAGCAGAACACTATCTTCGCTATCTGTGCAATATGCAGCGCCAAGCCGGATTTCCCGCAATGCTATTGGCTAAGAGGTGAAAACATCACCTCTCTGTCAGATAGCGAAGATAGCGTTCTGCCGGTGAAGGCGATCGTTTGAAACAAATAAAGGAGCTGAAAGTATTTTATACTTCATGACTGAAACTCCCCTTTATTTGTTCCAATGGTAAATCCTAGCGTTTCAGAAAGTATTAAAGTAGTAGTGCCATTAGTTTTCTTTTTCACATCTTTCCATTTTAGTTTTATTATCAAATGTGCTTTTAATCTTTTTCAGTGTCCTTTAGTAAAAAAGTAAATCTAAGTAGGCTCATAGGAGCTCGGATGTACGCATGTGTCTTTGTAGAAGTGTTTGCAACAATGTGCAAGGAGCTGGCCCATTTTTGGTTCAGAACCTGGGTTATGCTTGCTTATTGGTTTGCTAAATGAAGCTACCAATAAGCAAGCGCTATCTAGGGTACTGAACCTAAAATGGGTTGCTTTTTAAATAAAGATAGCAAGAAAACAAAGAAAATTTTCTAACAGCAGTAAATTGGAAAGTTGCATAAAATTGCATGCTCTATGTTAATAATGAAAGAAAAAAATGGGTTTAGTGTCCTTTAATTTCACTCGGTCTAAAAAGCACATTCTAGTACCAGGACACTCACTCACTGTACCCTTATATAGCAGTTTCACAATGTTCTTACCTCACCTATCATTCCAGTATTTAAAAGGGTTAGATTCACTATGTGCCCTCTCCATCATTTCAAAACTCTCCAACTCTCCTATTTGACCATCTGGAATAGATTCACTAATCATCACGTCAGTTCTTCAATGCATGGGCTCCCTAGAATAATATAGGAACTAGAGCGACCGGACAGGCTGGAAAAGGCTTTTAGTTTATGTCCCCCATGATAGCCTTAAAGCACAGGCCACCTACTGATTGCGTATGTCACTATCGGATCATCTGAAGGGTTTATATTTGTGCACCACTACTCTTTCTTATAAACTGAAACTAGTTACAGCCGCCAAACTACAAAATATTCTTAAATTAAAAGGGACATGAAACATAAAAAGAAACTTTTTTTAATTCAGATACAGCACATTTTAATTCTATCACAAACCTCTCTTTTTGTACACTGTGTTGAAACTTAGCTCCTTTCCATGGCGGCATACTTAGGTACACTCATGAAAATGTAATTTTGCCTTCCCCGTTCCTTTAAGCTTTTACCACATTCTTGAAGCCTACTTACACTGTTTAGAAAGAGCATAATACTTATGAAGATTACATTCGTGTATTTCAGCTGCATGACAAACATACATATATCACAGTTGCTAATACATATATTGGTTATGTTTATATCATTATATGTCTATTCAAATGTTTAATTAAATTATAAAGATCTGCATGATCATAACCCTAATTATATATACAAACACCATCTCCCTTATACACCTACAGTACTAAATTCCAGGCATTTGGTTAACAACTCAATACTTACCATAGAGGAAAGTAATGGAAGGTAGAACTTCCTTGTATAATTGTCATTATAGCACTAGACTAGTAGCATATCAAAGAAATTGCAATGAACAAGCACAATCTCCCAGTCATAATCCCTAAAGAAAGTAGCCTATTCTTAAAGGGACAGTCTACAACAACACCATTCCCATTCCCCAGCTTTGCACAACCAACATTGTTATATTAATATACTTTATAACAGTTAAACCTCTAAATGTCTGCCTGTTTCTAAGCCACTACAGACAGCCTCTTATCAAATGCCTTTTTTATTAGTTTTTCACAACAAGAGACTGTTAATTCATGTGTGCCATATATATAACATTGTGCTCTCTCCTGTGGAGTTGTGCATGACACTACATTAATTAGCTAAAATGTAAATCAATAGATAATAAATAGTCATGTGATAAGGGGGCTGTCAGAAGATGCTTGGATACAAGGGAATTTACAGCGGGAAAAAAGTATATTAATATAACCATGTTGGAGAATGGGTAATAAAGGGATTTTCTATCTTTTTAAACAATAAACATTCTATAGTAGACCGTCTCTTTAAATGGACAATAACTTTATACCAAATAACTGTACTGCATAATAATGTTTGCAGTGCAGAAAGCATAATAATACTTGACATATTTTAAACATTTTGCTTTTCAACCCCCCATATCTGCTGAAGTAGAGGCATGACAGTGTGTTCCATTGCTTTAGAGGGGCTGGCAGTACAGTTTCTCATTGACTTACCCACCCAATGAATGATGTCTTAGAAAAAAAACAAGAAACCTTCCATTGATAGGTAACTGAGAGGATAATTGAATAAGCACTAATGTGAGGTGGCAAAATATATAGTTATAAAATACAGGTTTATATGAATTATGCACTGAAAACATGCATAATAAGTTCAGTCATTAAGTAGTCTTACTGGCCCTTTAAAAATAAATAAAAAGGATTTATATAGACAAATACCATCCCCAGTCAGTAAGCCAATGTAGTTGGTGGCTTATATAAACGTGAGTGAAATTCCAGTTTAAAAAAAAAAGATAAAATAGCTACATTTGAGAAGTTTCTGCCGAAGGGGACCCCCCCCCCCCATTGATTTAATAGATTATTGAACAAACAATATTATGACTGAGGTTATCAAATCTGGTTTCTTCATTGTTATCAATATTTTAATCAACAGTGCTTGCCACTGTAAAATATAATTTAAATAGTACTCAATAAGTCTTCATAGTGAGAAATGTGCATGTGCAACAAAAGGGTACCTGTTAGCATTACATCACAGTTCATAAGAACAAAACATGTGTATCATAAAAAATAAACATGGCATAGAAATGGTCAAGGAAAGAATGTTTACATTTAAACTGAAACTGCCATTAATTACACGTGTCATACTGTAGTATTCATTTTCATTGGCTGATAGAGCTTGCCCCAGATGTGTTAATACCCAGGGAAAAATCTTCATGAGACTAAAATTATGTTTATTCAGGAAAGGAACATCCATTAAAAATGTAATAATACAACAAAGGAAGAAATGCCTACTATGTACTTTGCTAATGGAAGAAAAATATTGAAAATACTGAAATCTCTTCATCCCCTGTTGTTTAATAGTTAGTAGTTATGGTAACTCATAAGAAATACTGTGAAATGATAGTGTTAGAACTGTAAAACTTCAGAGTGAGTATAAATCTACTTGTATTTTCTTCCACATTTTCTTTTCTCCATGTTTAGATTTTCAACCCTCAATCTCAATACTAATTCTTTTTGTTTCCTACATATCTCCTTTTTTCTTTTCCCATTTTCTCCTATACCAATTGTATATTTTTATTCTCCTTTCCTTCCACTTGATTGATTTGATAAAAAATACAAATATAAGGTCTGTCTCTCTTTTCACTGGTGACATTTTCATTATGGTAAATACTTGTTTATTCAGTTCAACAAACAATGTCTAATACATAACATGTTTATTATTATGTAAAGTTTAGTTATCATGTATTGTGTTTAACTGTAATTAATATAATTATTGTAATTTAAAGGCAGACTGTAGTCATTTTTAACTTGAAGTGGTCATTTTAAAATGTATCTTGTTTTTATGCAATTTCCTATCCTAAATAACAGAACATAGGAAGTACAACTACTATAGTTATTCTCTATTTACTTCATTTTTTTTTCTATTTTACTTATGATTTTCAGGCAAAAAATTGCTTTGCATTTAAATTCAGTTTTTTTGTTCTTTCATAAAAAATAAAATTGTTGAAATATATAAAATGGACATTTTTTATTGCACTATTGCTCGCATACAGCTGTGTAAAGGGATTAAATAGTTAAAATCAGCTCCAGAACGTTGGTGAGTCAATAGCAAGAAGCATATGTGTGTAGCCTCCAGTAGGGCATTGGCGCGGCTGAAAATATGTACATATGATTTTCAACAAAGGATAACAAAAGAATAAAGTAAATATAACAAAAGGGAATTTAAAAGTGTCTTAAAGGAACAGTGTAGTCAAAATTAAACTTTCATAATTCAGATAGAGCATGCAATTGTACACAACTTTCCAATTTACTTCTGTTATCAGATTTGCTTTATATCTTTTATTGAAGAGTAAAACTAGGTAGGCTCGTAAGAGCTCAGGAGTGTGCACGTGTCTTTAGTACTCTATGGCAGCAATGTTTTGCAACATTATTTGTAGCTTTAAACAATATTTTTATGACATTTACCCCAAAATTAAGAGTTTTCTAATCCTGAGGATTGGAAGTGCACATGATATGCTACACTTATTATTATTATTTATTTATAAAGCGCCAACAGATTCCGCAGCCAATACAATATAACAGACACCAGACAAAGTTTAACAAACAAATACAGGGGGAATTGAGGGCCCTGTTCCCGTGGGAACTTACAATCTAGATGCAAGCCTAACCCTGTAATATATCTGTCCATAATAGGCCTCAGCAGATGGTATCAGATAAGGAACTTTCACAAGGGGGCACGCATTTTTTACAAAGCATGTATGAGAGTCAAAATAAGAGCAGAGTGAGGGGACATCCCTTACAAGAGAAATAAAATAATGCTACACGTGACAGTGCAATTACCACTCAGAGTGACATCTGCGTTTCTACTCAAATACACTTGCAACAGAAGCATCTGACAGAAGCACTTTTAATCCATACTGCACTGAGACTATAGTGGATATATCAAGCAAATGCATATAGAGAGTAAACTATTGGTTAATGTAATCAGCTGGTAATGTTAGTAAACGTCATAAAACATGCGTGGCGTGAAGATATATTAGCATCAGGAAACCATGCGCTTTTCCTGTACAAGGTTGTGAGTGACCCGCTATGCCAGTTACAGGCTCAGAGCGAATGCTGCCCGCCTGCCCGGTGGGTACATAATGCGGGTACAGAGCAGGGTCAAAGCTCGGTTAGCACTGTATAATTTGGTAAATCCGGATTCCGCCCCAAACACTCAACTGAGACTGCCCTTACCAAGGTTATGAACAATGATCTCTCTGCTAAAAATATTGGCAACTACTCCATACTCATCCTACTTGACCTCTCAGCTGCCTTCGACACAGTTGACCACCCCCTCCTCCTACAGACCCTTAGCTCTTTTGGCCTCTGTGGCACTGCTCTTTCCTGGTTTCACTCTTATCTTTCTCACAGGTCTTTTTCTGTGTCATTTGCCAATGACTCCTCCTCTCTAATGCCTCTGTCTGTTGGAGTACCTCAAGGATCTGTTCTGGGTCCTCTACTCTTCTCTATTTATACTTCTTCTCTGTGTAAACTTATCAACAGTTATGGCTTCAAATATCACCTCTATGCTGATGACACCCAGATCTACCTCTCCACCCCTGCTCTCTCTCCCTCTGTCCTTTCTCATGTCAGCAACTGCTTATCTGGTATGGCCTCTCACCACCTAAAGATTAACATGTCCAACACTGAGCTCCTTCTTATCCCCCCCTCAAGCTCTACGCCGACCTGTGACTTCTCTATCCCTGTTGACGGCATCACCATTTACACTTGACTCAAATCTATCCTTCACCCCCCATATCCAATCGCTTTCTACATCCTGCCGCAACCATCTACGCAACATTTCCAAGATTCAACCTTTTCTGTGCGCTAACACCACAAAGCAAATAATCCACTCCCTTGCAATAACCTAATTTAATGTGGTGTTTTTAAATTATATATTGTATCAAATATTGTAATTGAATGTATTATATATGATGTTATAATTATTGTGTATTTTAAATTGTGTACTATTTGTATATAATGTATTACACTTCGTACCGCAATGTATTGGTATATTGCCCGAAGCTGAAACAAAAGGATATTATTAAATTAAGCATAGTTTCTATTTGAAGAGCCACTTTTGGACAGCAGGGGGCACTAGTATTACATTAGAATACGTAGGATCCTATAGTAAGCATTTGGTACTCTTGAGAAAGCCGCCAGAGGAGGCGGGGAAACGCGTTGAGGCGCAGAATGCTTGAACTTTGATGTGAACTGTTTGACAGCTGACAGAGGAGAAAGGTGTGATCGAAATATCGCGGTAATAGATCGGATGGTGACGTCACACGCCGACTCTTGCAAAGACACAGCCGTGAGAGAAACACCGGAGGACTCCTTATGTTTGATGTTATATGCTAAACTTATTGGGAATCTTGTGAGTAGTTTTTATTTGCGTGTAAATAAAAATTGTTGTTGGATCTCACACTATTGCAGTTCCCTTTTCTTCTTGCGCTCCAGATTTTCTCTGCTTTGGATAATGCAATAACCTACTTACTGGCCTTCCTCTTTCCCGCCTCTCCCCTCTTCAATCCCTCCTAAATGCCTCTGCCAGGCTGATCCACCTTTCCCGTCGCTCTGTATCTGCTGCACCTCTCTGCGAGTCCCTTCATTGGCTCCCCATACACAGCAGAATTAAATTCAAAATTCTCACCCTTGCATACAAAGTGCTCACCAACTCCGCTCCCCTCTACCTATCCTCTCTAATCAACAAGTATACTCCAGCCCGCCCACTAAGATCTAACAATGAACTGCTCCTTGCTTCTGCGACTATCCCCTTCTCTCATGCTAGACTGCAGGACTTCTGTCGTGCAGCACCTACCCTCTGGAACACTCTCCCTCGTGCTGTCAGGCTTTGCCCAAATCTTTCTTCCTTTAAATGCTCTCTGAAGACTTTTCTGTTCAGAGAAGCCTACCACCCAACTCAATAATATTCCTTTTACCTAACAACATTTCCCTCCTCTAACTCTGCATTAACATCCTTCTCAATCTTGCAGTCCTCACCTCCTGTTTCTCAACCTCCCACCCTTCTAGATTGTAAGTTCCCACGGGAATAGGGCCCTCGATTCCTCCTGTATGTGTTTGTAAATTCTGTCCTGTCTCTTAGTCTTAGAAGTTTAATACTATTGTTTTATTTAAATGATCTGTATCCATGGACAGCGCTGCGGAATATGATGGCGCTTCATAAATAAAGTATAATAATAATAATAAATAAAAAAGCTTGGGACTTACTGTGATACAGTAACCGGTGTGCGCCTCTGAGGGCCGCCATGTTTATGTAAAGTGAAAGCATTGCCTTAGTTAGTGTGCTGCTGCTGTCGGATAGGAAGGGCTCCTTCCCCTACTGCTTGTTTTGCTGGCCCAGCGCTGGCATTGGACTGTAACTTAAGAACGACACGCATATGGGCTGGACAAGAGGTTGGCATTGTATAAGAAACCACCCACTGTGTGTGACTGGTATAGATAGACACGCTATGCTGGGAACACCTACTGTGTGTGACTGCTATATACACACTATAATGGGAACACCCACACCATGATTGATATGTACACAATTTGCTGAGTGGTTGCTGGTATCATTTGTGAACTGTTCCTGTTGAGTGGTTTACAAAGTTTTTAGATAACATTTACAGTTCAGGGCTGGTGTCATAGCTACCCTAGGTGAAGGCAGATTGCGTGTAAGAGATTTATTCTATACAGTCTCCCTGTAAGAGTCTGGTTTGCACACATTGTGCAGGGAACAGTTTCTGTGTGTTGCTTGTAAAAGGTCAGCATCATTCCACTGAGAAAGTGATAACACACAATATGCTGTGTAAATACCCACTTGGTGTGACTGGTATCATAACTAGGGTTACCTCCTTTCCAGAATTATGACACACTTATTTATACAGTAACAAAATTATTTTTTTGAGGGGGCACAGCATTCCATTTGGGTGGGCATTGCCCGTCAATGCCCCCCCCTTGGAGCCGACCCTGGCGGCAGATCATATACTGTCGTAAGTCGGATAAACTGGCGATGTTCAGAAATGTGTGGAAAAAGACATTTCCGGAGTCACCAGTGACTTACGGCAGTATATGATCTGCCAGCGCCTAAGTAAAAAACAAAAAAAGTTTAAATTGCCTGTAAAAGTCTAACCCGCCTCCCGAAAATAAACCTGACATGTCAAATCCCCTATATCCGCCATCCCCCTACATCGCAACTAATAATAAAAGTGATTAACCCCTAAACCGCCACCCCCCACAACGCAATATACCTAATAAATGCATTAACCCCTAATCTGCCATCCCCCCACATCGCAAAGTATCTAATTACACGATTAACCGCTAGTCCACAAACCCCCTCAATGCAATCTACCTAATTAACCTATTAACCCATAACCTGCCATCCCCCCACAATGCAATCTACCTAATTAACCTATTAACCCCTAAACCACCATCCCCCCACAACACAAAGTAGTAATCTAATCACTAAGCCCCCTAACCTAACACTCCCTACGTTAACCCCAATTACATAAAATAAAAAGACTATCTTACTAATAATTTAATTTAAAAAACTTAAAATTAAAATGAAAAATCCTAACATTACATAAAAAAACTAAGATTAAATTAAAATATAAAAATCTAATATTACAAAAAATAAAGCCTAAAATTACAGAAAAAAAAACAAAATTATCAAAAATATTTTTTTTAAACCTAATCTAATACCCCTATAAAAACAAAACCCCCAAAATAAAAACACCCCCTAATCTAAGAATAAACTACTAATAGCCCTTAAAAGGACCCTTTGTAGGGCATTGCCCTGAAGCAATCAGCTCTTTAACCTAAAAAAAAGTACAAATTAACTCCTAACAGTAAAACCGCCTACCCAACCCCCCAAAATAAAAAAGACCTACCCTAAAAGAAAACTAAGCTACCCATTGCACCTAAAGGGGCATTTGTATGGGCAATCAGCTCTTTAGTGCCCATTAAAAATACAAAAATTCACTAACCCTGTCATAAGTACTCACCATTCCTGAAGTCCGGCAGTGAAGATCTTCTTCCATGCGGCTCCATCTTCATCCATCAGGGGACCATCTTCTTTCTTCTTGCCGGAGGTGCAGAGCGGTCTTTCGACGATGTGCGGATCCGGATCGCTGGTCCTCCTCAGCAGCAGCAGTCTTCAGCGTCGTGGAGGTCCTCTTCATGCCATTGCCTGCCGCACACTGAAGATTGAATGCAAGGTACCCCTTTTCTATTGGGGTACCTTGAATTCCTAATGGCTGAAATTTTTAAATCAGCCAATAGGATGAGAGCTACTGAAATCCTATTAGCTGATTAAAATACATAATAAATTATTTTACAGTATATAATGCATTTATACAACACACTATGTGCACATGCACAGTATACCCACAGTGCTCCAGCTCAAATAGTTTTATTATTAAAGGGAATTTAAACCCAAAAAAATTATTTTATAATTTATGTAGAACATACCATTTTAAACCTTCCAGTTTACTTCTATTATCAAATTGGCTTAATTATTTTGTTATCATTTGTCGAAGGAGCAGCAATGCACTACTGGTTTCTAACTGAACACACACACACACATATATATATATATATATATATATATATATATATATATAAACTGTGTAGTAAACCAGACACTCTTGCTTTTCAATTAATAAATTCTTTATTATCCAGTACAATCCGGTGTTCCCAACGTTTCGGTCCTCACATTGGACCTTTATCAAGGGTAAATATCTGTCAAAATAACATACAAATAACCAAAAACTAATCTACTTACATCTTCACAATATCACACATCACGCTACAGAGCACATCGTAAAACTAGAAATGAAGTCATACCTGATCCGGGTCCAGCAATCACATACTTCCACAACATTAACCTCAGGATTTAAAGTTCCCTGCTCAAAAATAAACCAATCAAAAGGCACACAACGAAAACCATCGCCATGACAACCTAACAACAAGCAGAAAATAAAAGGGAATAACTACTTGCAGAAAAAACGTTCTTAATTTTACTAAAAGAATTCAAATAAAAAACCCAACATATCAATATGTATGTAGAACCGGATCCGAAATGACAGACACTTATGGAATACAAATCATAAATACAATATAAATCTTAACATAAATGAGCTAGTATCAGCAATATTATCAACATCTCCATTTATATAATAGCATATTCATCGGTATAAATGCAAAATGCTCTCTATAATCCAGCAGAGCTATAATACAGTGTCAGGGTTTTTTCTCTGATCTGTTTGCCATGTGCTGCTGGCAGCCATTTTACTCACCTCTCTTCCTGACTCTGGTGCATACTGTGTGATGCTGCTCATTTCCTGCACTTCCTTTTATGGCCAGACTGGTGTACATCATCCGTGTGAGACAGGATGCAGTCTCAGAATTGTGATGTCATCACTTATTATTTTAAGGGCCTCTGTTCAGTATGCTTTGCCCTTGCGTTGTCTCATACCTGTTTGTGAGAGCTCCTGTGTATTACCTGGCTGTCTGACGTCCCTCCTGGTTCCTGATCCCTGGCTTGTTCCTGACTCTGCTGTTCTCCTTGTTCCTGATTCTGGCTCGTCTGACTATTTGCTTTGGCTCCTGACTCGGCTCGTCTGACTACCAGTTCTGGTTTTGATTCCTGGCTTGTTATTTGACTTGTGGACCTTTTATTATTTTTTGCTATTAATAAAGGTGTGATTATTTTTGCACTTCTTGTCTCAGTCTGATTCCTGGCACCCTGACATACAGAAGTGAATCTCTACCTTTCAGAGAGAAAACAAGGGGACATTGTTTGCAGGCAATAGATCCACTCCACCTCTCTGCAGAGTAATTGCATTTTAGAGTCACCCCCTCTTGGATGGCGCTTGATCTGATTTATGGGCATGCACCTCAGGTCTGACACACCATGGTTTGCTTCCAAAAAATGTGGAGCAACCGGGTGGTCACTTTTCCTGTACTTTAGGCTCCATGTACTAAGAGGCGGGTGGACAGCTTCTTAACTAGCGAAGCTGTCCGCCCGCCTCCGCTACACACGGGCAGCGGATCTATTGATCCGCTTGCCCGTATGTATCATTACACACTCACGCGACTGAAGGGGCTGTCAATCACCGAGAGCGCTTTTGCGAACCTGCCCCGCAAAGGCTCCAGAGCAGCTTTCGCTGCTTCGTACATGGAGCCCTTTAAAGCCTGTCTGATTGTGGATTTATGGTTTGCAATCCTGTCCTTTAGGGGGCGCTCCGGTTTGCCAACATACATTAACCCACATGGGCATTTAATAATGTACACCACCATCTCAGATGAACAAGTTAATCTATGCTTTAAGTACATCATCTTCCCAGTTCGTGGGTGTCAAGAGGGGGTGACTCTAAAAGGCAATTACTTTGCAGGAAGGTGGAGTGGATCTATCACCTATATATATATATATATATATATATATATATATATATATATATATATATATATATATATAAATCAAATGAAGGTGAAAAGCGCACTCCCACTCGCTAATGAAATAAGGACCAGGGTGCAACAGATTCCAAATAACAAAGTCCAATGATTGCACTCTCTGGATTAACTCACAGCAAACTTTAATTTGAACGTTTTCGGAGCATTCTGAGGAAGGAGTGAATGCTCCGAAAACATTCACATTAAAGTTTGCTGTGAGTTAATCCAGAGAGTGCAATCATTGGACTTTGTAATATATATATATATATATATATATATATATATATATATTTTTTTTTTTTTATTTCATATAAATGTAATGTGGTTTTTTGTTTTTTTTGTATTTTGAATACTTCCTGCCCTGAGTAAAACATTTTATTGTTAGGCTTACTGAAGTGTGTTCTTCTTCACAAATAAACCTGTGAGACCTCAACCAGTGACTACTGGTAGAAAATCCACCACCAATACTGTAGTGTTACTATTCATTTTAGTCTAAACAAATTTTACATTTTTATCTTAATGTTCATTAATTCATTATAGCTGATGGAAAAGATTTGCACATCAATATACCTTTAATTTTGTTTAATTTTCTTTTGCATAAAATTTGGTTTCAGTGTAACATTTTCCACTTCTGGTTAATTTAATAGTTAGTCGAGCATAAATGATAATATACTGAGATATATTAGTAGGTTTTTATCTACTGCATAAATTTGTGTTTGCACAAAAATCAATCTCAAGATATAGGCATAACATATTGATATACTGTGTAGTTATCTTTGCAGCCTCCGATAAGATGCAATTTGTTTCAGGGAACAGCATATGTTCTAATCCTGCTTCTAATTATATTAAATTGCATCTAATTGCTTTAATGATGTCGTTTTACCGATTGGCTGTATTTTCTCCAGGGAATAGATCTCAGATTGCGTCTACTCATGACTCTGACAACGTGCCCGGTGGGGAACGAAACACGTTAGTCCCATTTATGTTTGAGCACTTTGTCTTACCGGTGTATTTGTCATATAATGATTATTTGGATTTCATACCTTTAGTGCAACAGGTTTGCATTTAATTTACTGACCAGCACATACTGATATATTCCCATTTTTATACTTCAATACAGTTGCCTGTGACTGTCATTAGCTATTGTGAAATTTTAATCTACATTGATTTTAAGAATAAAATCTGAAATAGTTACATTTAAAAAAGGTTTTAGACGATTCAAACCTTATTAGCAATTTGTTGTTATTTCTGCACAAAATATCATTGGACTCAAACATTAAATTGTACACAATTTATTGAATTTGAATAGCTGAAAATTAACAGGGACTCAAAATGTGTTGCAATGCATTTTTGTTGTTCAGCTCTCTGCTAGGAAGAATTATTGTTGGTGTCAACTCTTGGTCGCGAGAAATTATTGTTGTTTATCTTAATGTCATAGAAAAGCGTTTATCGATTTAAGCATTGTTTTATGTTTTCAATGAGTTTGCCTCTCGGTGTAGGTCTTAAAAGACCAGTTAATACAGTAGACTTGCATAATCAACACATGCACGATAAGACAATGTAGTAGCACTTAGTCTGAACTGCAAATTAGTGGTAGATTTTTCTGACAAATTTCAAAGTTATAGTATGGGCAAGATTTATCAAAGTGAGAATAAGAAAATTCTCACATTTGTCGTAAAAAAAAAACCCTCACAAATTATATCACCATATTTATGAAAGGTTATGCACCAATAAAGTCGTAACTTTTCATGTGCAAACAAATTGACTCATGACCATTCGCAAGTCTTAAATATATGCAAATAAGTTGTTTGGAAATCCCTAATTCTTGTATTAATCTTTATTGGCATTTTAAAATGCTCGTATATATTCGCAGTTATCATATATTTATGAAAAGTAGTGCATGCAATATTCACTGTTTTTAATCTCGCCAATTTGTAGGTTGCGAGGAGTGAAAAATAAAGAGCGATATTGTTGTTTGTCTGGAGTGAAAATGAAAATATGTCCTTTTCTTGCTGTATCTAGGGTTAGAAATTGCCCACAACAAGGCGCAGAACCTAAATAATATTAATAATTAAATAACAAAAAGGTATACACAAATCTATAAAAAGTAAAAAAATGTATGTGCAATTGAAATAAGTGTATTAAAAAGAACGAATATAAGCTCCAAAAAATGGCCAACCTTCCTCATTGAAAGAGAGACAAAGAAGGGGCAAAATAAAAATAACTTTAATATATAAGAAATAACATTCTTACAAATGATCACTTGATTAAAACAATAAACCATTTACCGGTGTCTAAAATTAAGATTGATAAATAAAGTGAAAATGAAATTTTCGCAAGAAAACTAGGATTAGCCATTCGCTTGACATCGCAAAAAGGTTTTTGCCTCAAAAATGTCTCTAGAATTTTGATAAATACTGGCGACATTTTTGACTTCACACATTCCGAACTATTGCGGAAATAATCGCAACTTTTTAGGCGCATTTTTTCGGGGGTTGATAAATTTTGCCCTATGTTTATTTACACCTTTTTTGTATCATGTGACAGCTATCAGCCAATCACAAATTCATATATGTATTTTCTTTGAATTCTTGCACATGCTCATTAGGAGCTGGTGACTCAAGTATAAAAAGACTGTGCACATTTTATTAATGGAAGTAAATTTGGAAAGTTGTTTAAAATGCAATGCCCTATCTGAACCATTAGTTTAATTTTGACTTGAGTGTCCCTTTAAACATAGAATATGTTTAATTTAGCATATTTAAAAACTGCATAGTTTGAGTTTATTATTAAATAATGAAATCAATCTATGCAGTTTTTAAATATGCTAAATTAAACATATTCTATGGGATTTCCTTTTTGATTTAATTTACAATGTTACAAATTAACAAATTAAATGTAAAATGACAGCTTTTACCAGTGATATTTGGTTTAAAGGGACACTCAAGTCAAAATGATTTTCCTGTAATTTAAATAAACAATACATGAGGATGGAGTGTACACTGCAGCATGCTCATTCTCCCGTATATTTGTCCCTGGTGATTGCTTTGAGTGGTGCTCAGATTAATTTACATCAAGTAAAGATCAAGTAAACATTCTCATTATGTATTTTAATGGGTATAGCCAGAGGTTTTTCATGTTATGCAAAAAAAAACCTGACAATTTTGCTATTGAAATTGCAGTTTAAATGTTTTAAAACTTTATTTAATATGTAGGTATTTTGCAATACAGCACAATTAGTTTATGATAAACCATATTCATATATATATATATATATATATATATATATATATATATATATATATATATATATATATATATATATATATATTTATACAGTATATATATATATATATAATTACTTTGATGTCCCTTTACGATACCTGTTACCTGCAATTGACTCACTTTTACTGAACTCAGTATGAAGAGTAAATTGGACTTTATTGTGATGAGTTAACATGTTTAAATGTAAGAAATAAAAAATGTCCCATGCCTATATTACTGTGTGACAAACAAAGTCAGCTATACATTGTGTGTCTCCATATAACATGTAGATTCTCAAATCTCAGCAAGGTGCAAGTGTGATCCCCCTTAGAGTTCTATCAGGACACAGACGTTTTAGAAAATAGGCAGTCTGCATCAAAGGTAACCAAAGACACATTGTAATATGGCGAGAGCATTTACTTACCTCTTCTTGCTGCCATTCATTTTGGCTACCATGTCTTCCAAGATCCAGCAAACTATCTCACAGCCATGGCTTTTTATTAAAGCTCGGGGATAAGGTTATTGTCCAGTATAAGGTTTAGGGTTAGGTATTGGGTTTAGGGTTATGGTAAGGTTCCTTGATGGGAGTTTAGATTTAGAGAGTGGGATTATGGGAATTAAGGTTACGTGTTACAGGTCTGTGTTTGTGGTCCAAGGTTGGGGTTAAAGGGGACATTAAACCCTAAATAAATCATTGCTGGGGGATAAGGTTATTGTCCAGTATAAGGTTTAGGGTTAGGTATTGGGTTTAGGGTTATGGTAAGGTTCCTTGATGGGAGTTTAGATTTAGAGAGTGGGATTACGGGAATTAAGGTTACGTGTTACAGGTCTGTGTTTGTGGTCCAAGGTTGGGGTTAAAGGGGACATTAAACCCTAAATAAATCATTGCTCGGGGATAAGGTTATTGTCCAGTATAAGGTTTAGGGTTAGGTATTGGGTTTAGGGTTATAATAAGGTTCCTTGATGGGAGTTTAGATTTAGAGAGTGGGATTACGGGAATTAAGGTTACGTGTTACAGGTCTGTGTTTGTGGTCCAAGGTTGGAGTTAAAGGGGACATTAAACCCTAAATAAATCATTGCTCGGGGATAAGGTTATTGTCCAGTATAAGGTTTAGGGTTAGGTATTGGGTTTAGGGTTATGGTAAGGTTCCTTGATGGGAGTTTAGATTTAGAGAGTGGGGTTACGGGAATTAAGGTTACGTGTTACAGGTCTGTGTTTGTGGTCCAAGGTTGGGGTTAAAGGGGACATTAAACCCTAAATAAATCATTGCTTGATTTATGTATTCTGAGCAAAGATTATCATAAGAATAATTTGTACTTGTATTTTTTATAAATTATATTAGTTGTTTAAAAAAATAGTGTTAAATAAAGACCACAATATTCAGAAATAAATTGCAGGAAAGGAGAACAAAATAAATAATGAAAGAATAGTGCAAAGTTCTTTTATTACTTGTAATTTAACAAAAACATTTTTTATATATATTAAGGTGTTTAATGTCCCTTTAAGCATAGGGGTTATAGTTGCTATACTTAAATGGACTGTATGGGACCCATTTATCAAGCTCCAGATGGAGCTTGAGGGCCCGTGTTTCTGGTGAGCCTGCAGGCTCACCAGAAACATCAGTTATGAAGCAGCCGTCTAAAGACCGCTGCTCCATAACCTGTCCGTCTGCTCTGAGCAGGCGGACAGACATCGCCGCTATTCAACCGATCGAGTATGATCGGGTTAATTGACACCCCCGATTGGCCGCGAATCTGAAGGGGGCGGCGTTGCACCAGCAGCTGCTGGTGCAATGCTGAATACAGAGAGCGTATTGCTCTCCGCATTCAGTGAGGTCTCTGTCTGACCTGATCCGCACTGTCGGATCAGGTCTGACAGACCTTTGTTAAATAGGCCCCTAAATGTGGAGATTTTTACCTTATGACCCATTGTTGTCTGTTCTTAAAATATATATAAAGTTAGTGAAGATTAAGTGCCAGATGACGAGTGAAGGGCTATTGATAGCGCGAGGAGTGTAAACGCGATTGTGAGATTGCAGTGTTCTTTACTTTCACATCCATATTACAAGTGTGACACTATTTAAATGACCACAAATTTTCGTTTTCACAAATTCACGGTAATTTACAATCCCCATATTTTCTATGGGCGTCATTGAGTGGCAATGTCTGGTCGTATTACAAGTTGAAAGAAAATGCGATTGCTCAAACATTTTACAGGACCTTAAACAGTTGCACTAAACTATTCTATTTACCCCTAAATTGCCACACCTCCACATTGCAAAGTAACCCACTACACTATTAACCCCTAAACCACCACAACCCCCATTGCAAAGTATCCCACTTCAATATTAACCCCTAAATATTTAAAATGCAAATATAAAGCCAGAGAGAAAAAAACAAACATATTTCTTCATACAAAAAATGCTTCCTTATCAGAGCATTATGAAAGTATCTATGAAATGCTTCAGTCAAGAGCATCATTATCAAAACATATATGAAAGTGTTTTTTGTGTGCGCATTTAACAAATTCTAACTAGACTGAACCTTGAAGCATTTTACATTTAGTTAAAGTTATAATCTTTAAATGAATTAAAAAGGATATCAAATAACAAATATGCAGTATATTTGTTGGATTTCTAGCAATGCCCATTTTTTAGGTTTCATTATTGTGGCTGTATTCTCAGAAATTACAGCATTTGTGAACAATAGTATTTGAAACAACTCAGATCATATATTAATCAAAAACAGCAACCACAAGATAAAGCTATGATATGTTTTAGTTGTATTAAATTATTTAAGAATACCTTTTAACAGTGTTTCCTTTTCACATGTTGAATATGTATATATACTTCTATTTGAAGTCATTTTTGTTTTAAACAAATATTACCCTTTTGGTTGCAGAACTGGTGAAGTGGATTTTTGACCCACAGGGCAATACGGCATATTTTTACTATGATATACCTGTGCTGTGCTTCAATTTAGCAGCTAGAACACTTTGATGAAGTCTCTATGGTTTTCAGATTGTGAACAAAGTCAGCTGATGTTATGTCAAGAAATCTGAAATGTGTCTCTGGAGTGGAAAACGCTTCTTTTTAAAAGAACCTTCTGAAATGGCTGTTCACATCACTCGTGCATACAGATTGCTCTGACATGGTGATGAAATGAGGACTACAGCTCTCAATAAAAATGACCAGAATTCCGCTGTTTCTCTTACATCAGTTCTGCAGGAAATATTAACCCTTCCATGTTCCTGAAAATGTATAATTCCATAAGAACATCAAAGCAATATTTATTCTTTGTGTTTAAAATTATTAATGAAATGCCTCTCTGATTTTATTAAGTATATAATTTCTGATTTTTATTTTAAATCTTTTCTTTCCCCTGGGAATTCCAGTGTTCTCTAGGATTTTCTCAGTAATTATGCAAATGTCACTGTTAATCAGGCAGAAAACAAAGTGGCTGATATTATTAGCAAGCACCCATGCATTGCTAAATATCGCAGTAGAACTTGCCCATGTTCTACCAAGTGATATATTCAGTTCAAATTTTTTTGGGACTTTTTGGTGAACCTTATGCAATTGTGTTTTTTATGCAAGGGTTTATTGTGATTTGGACCAACTAGGCCTGTGCCTAGGGCAACAGATCTAGGTGACAGCAATTTTTATGGAAAATTCTATTGGATTGTTGCCTTTTCACTCATATAGTCTCCAAATCGTTTACTTATTAGTTTTATTACAAATCAAATCTGCTAATAACAAATCAAGTAACTGTACCCCTTGGCTACCAGTATACACAAACAATACAGTGATTTGATCCTCCATGGCTTCTTATACCAGGCAGAACAATGATTTTACCCCCTTACTTGTCAGTAACACATAGTGCAGAGATTCTACCCTTCTTGCCATTGCACAATATTTGTAATAAATGGAAACCCTTTACAAATTTAAACCAAAACTAAAACATTTCAGTGTCCAGTTCTTATGCATTTACAGCGAGATTACAAGTTTTGAGGTATGGTGCCGTACGGCTATACCGCTGAAAAATTAGCCATTGCGCGTGAAATGGTAGGTCTTGCGTATTACAAGTTGCTGCAGTACAGCTATACCGCAAGCATTTTAGCCTGTAAAGCAACAATCCATTCCGCACTCAAAAAATTACGCTTGAGTGCGGGATTTTCCATTGCGCCGTATTACAGGTTAACCCCTATTAACCCCTAAACCGCCGGCTCCCCACATTGCCAACACTATAATAAAGTATTAACCCCTAAACCGCCAGCCCCTACATCGAACTAATAAACTAAAGCTATTAACCCCTAAACCGCCGCCCCCCACATCGCAAAACACTAAATTAAACTATTAACCCCTAAACCTAACACCCCCTAACTTTAAATTAAAAGTACAATATAACTATCTTAAAATAAATAAAAACTTACCTGTGAAATAAAAAAATAAGATTAAACTATAAATTTAACTAATATAACTATTCTAATAAAAGAAAATAAACTACAAATTAAAAATCCTAAATTTCATGATTAAAAAAACCTAACACTACGAAAAAATAAAAAACCTAAATTACAAATTGAAATAAAGCTGACACTACGAAAAAAAATAATCGAACATTATATATAACAAAAAAACGCTAAAATTACGAAAAATAAAAAAACACTAAGATTACAAAAAATAAAAAACAAAATTATCCAAAATAGTAGCTCTACATATAGTCCTCGGAAGCGCACACCTCCATTTTTAATCCCATGATTCTCTTCTCTGGCTAAGCTTTCAGTAGGAGGAGTATTTCTTCGCTCTGTCAATACACTGCAGGATGGTAGTCACGTGATAAAGAACGGTAGCACGCGAAAGACTGCAGTTTAGCGCGGTAGCTTTATGAATATCCTGCATGATCTGTATAAGGTAAATAAATAAAATCCCCGTAGGCATACGAGCATATAATGCAGATTTATAATCACAGATACGAGCATATAATGCAGATTTATAATCACAGATACGAGCATATAATGCAGATTTATAATCACAGATACGAGCATATAATGCAGATTTATAATCAGATACAAGCGTACTCTTACACAGCTCTTTACATTTATGTTCTCCATTCACTGCAATATGAAATGAAGAGTTCTACACAAACTTTCAGCAATGCCATATACTATGACATGTCTGATAACTACTATAGTATGCGCTATGCGCTGACTGGAGTGCTGAGCTGTCAGTTTACTAATGTGCTACGCAAGCGCTAACTGTATTACACACGCTTCCGAATAAATAGACATGCCGTATACATTTGAACCCTGTTGCGCATGTGAATGGGAATGCGCTTTGCAGATATTAATATTCATAGAGCTAATTAGTAAAAACGCTCTGATTGGTAAATACCTTTCAGGATTTTCTGTGACTGCGTGCAGGGGCTGTCTGCTACTGAGAGAGAGTGGCATGTTTGTGGTTTGTAAAGTAAAGGAAAATAAGATAAGAAATAATATTTGAAAATATGTATTACTCTAAAGTTGTTATTTATACATTTAGTAAACTGAAGACGTAATATAATTACTCAAAGTTTTCTGACCCTTTAAATGTGGTTCTTACACATTAAAAAGCACTAAATTGTTATTGTAATAGTTGAATGATACGGAGCCCCATAAAATTTTAATAAATTGTGTGCACGATTTATAAATGATTATAATCATGCTATTCCACCTTAAAGGGACATTGTTTTGTAGATGATCGATTTATACCGTCCACCTGGGAGTGTTTTGTAACAATGTATAGTTTTGCTTATTTTTTAATAACATTGTGCTGGTTTTCAGACTCCTACCCAAGCCTCAAAGTGTCAGATGTATACGTGCATATAAAGACCACTGCTGGCTCCTGTTTGCCTAAACTGTCTTTTCATATGCAGGGAAGGGGGGGGGGGGTATCTGCAACAAGCTCCTTTCACTGGGTGTTACAGCTAATTTCATCAACAGTGCTCAATTTGGAGCTTCTAAGTAAGTTTTTAAAAGGTTTTATACTGGATTTTTAGATCAGTATCTGTGCATATTCTTCTTTATAGTAGTGTCTATTACATGCAAATTGGTGTAAACTATCCCTTTAGGTTAAAATATTTTTTTATTGAGCAAAACGTCACATCACATATCAAAAAGCATTAGTAATTCAATACATCACAGTACAATTTAGACAACCCATCCCCATGGTATGGTTATATTTGCCATCTTTTGTCTCAACTTTTTGCCATTGGATGCAAACTAGTATATGAGTCCACAATGTCCAAACTGTTTTGATTTTTTCTCACAATGATGCTTCACTATAGGCATCAGGCCTCAATTCCGGTCTGACATACTGAGCAGTGCATTTTTAACATAGACATTTTGTACATTTTTTCAAAAAGAAAAAAATTAGAAATAAGGTCAAACAAAACGAAAAATAATGAACAATAAAAACAAACTAACATGTGGTCAAGCAAAAAGCAGTTATGTGTGTCATTGCCATTTAATATATCACGGAAGCTATGTTCTTTAATGGGGGGTAGAATATCTATAAATGAACCTTCCCTAGCATATGTTATTTGTCTTTCTATGTTTTTAATTTAGGATCCCCAGAGAGTCCATACGCCATCACGATTGCATTAACCAGTAAAACCAAATTTTTTGATATGTATCCACATTTCCCAGGATAAAAGCTGCAGTTTCATGAAGTTTGTGTGTCAATTTAATTTTGTCTAGAACTTCTTGCCCCGTTGGTGCTCTCTCCCTCCAATACTTAGCATTGCACAGTCTTGTAACTGTGCAAAGTATTCTGATAAAAGTGTTGATATGGTGATGATAATTTGGGAGCGGTATGTTGAGTAGTCCCTGGGACATGGCAAGTGTTATCTGTTCCCCTAGTAGTGTACTAAGGTGGTTGGACAGGCACGACCAAATCTGTTTGATTCCACGACACTCCCACCACATGTGTATATAAGTTCCTATTTCATTACATTCCCTATAGCATTGTCTGTTTTTTACCTCTGTGAAGTGGGAAGTTCTTTCCGGGGTTAAGTACCACCTGTAGATGGATTTATAGCTGTTTTCTGCGCTTATCAGACCTCTGCAGGAGGAGTAAAGTAATTCATACCATTCTTTCACCTCTAAGTTAATACCTATATCAGTTTCCCATTTGCACATGAGAGGTGACTTTTCCTCGTTTGTTGCGGATTGTAAAGCTATATATATTCTTGAGATGATGTGTTTCTGCCTCAAATCAGCGCAGCATATTTTCTCTAACGTGGTGCTGAGGTGATTATGTGT
This sequence comes from Bombina bombina, assembly GCF_027579735.1. Lineage (NCBI taxonomy): Eukaryota > Metazoa > Chordata > Amphibia > Anura > Bombinatoridae > Bombina > Bombina bombina. The sequence continues at coordinate 1,112,341,676 of NC_069499.1, read as the reverse complement.
GTTTGAAAGAAATTTATGTAATGCAGAAGTGATTTTGAAGTATAAGTACCACCTAAGGGGTTCTGGTGTCAGCTTCTCCTGGATTTGCGTAAAAGTTAATGGTTTGTTGTGTAGAACTATGTCTCCTACCCTATAAAGACCCTTATTTGCCCATTTGTATAATTGTTTCCTCTATTCCTTTGGGATAAGATATCTAAGTGGTGTCTTGAATGAGTATTCTGGGACCAGTCTTTTCTTTTTATTTAGAGTTCTCCAGTGCTCTACTGAGTGACCGGTGATTGGAGAGTAAGCATGGAGCACCGGTAAAGATACAGAAGTGTCCCATAATAGAGCGTCTGGGGGTTCAGAGTCTCCCAAGTCTGCTTCCAACCCTATCCAAACTATGTTTGTGTTAGATGTTCCTATTAGCGCTGTCTGGGCTAGTCTTGAGGCATCATAATAGTCCTTTAAGTTAGGTACTCCAATCCCTCCCAGCTGTCTATGTTTTGTTAGCGTTTGAAAGGGTTCATAGAATGTTTTTTGCTATTAATGAAATTAATAAGTTCAGATTGCATTGTTTCCAGGTCTTTTTTTGGAACTGGGATAGGTAAGGTTCTAAACAAGTATAACAGTCTTGGAAGAATATTCATTTTTGTTGCCGCTATTCTGCCATACCATGAGAAGTTAAGATGCTTCCACTTTGCTATATCTCTGCGAATCTCTTTATATAGGGGCAAATAATTGATCCTATATAGTTCCTCATATTGAGCTGATAAATTAATTCCCAGATATTTAATTTATGATTTGACCCAAGAAAATTCAAAATTGAGTTCAATTAGTTTTTTTGTCTGAGGCGGCAACGCTATTGCCATTGCTTCGCTTTTATCCATATTTATTTTATACCCCGATATGGCAGAGAATCGGTCAAGGACATCATAGAGGTTGGGGAGAGAAGTTAAGGGTTTGGTCAATGTCAGCAAAACGTCGTCTGCGAAAAGGGCAATCTTATGATCCCTATTTTTAAGTTGAAAACCTGTAATATCAGGATTTTGCCTAATGCAGGCAGCTAAGGGTTCCATACAAAGCGCAAATAACAACGGCGAAAGTGGGCATCCCTGTCTAGTTCCGTTTTTAATATTTATAAGTTTTGAGTGGTGTCCAATAGCCCTAACCGTAGCTGTAGGTGCAGAATATATACCTTGTAAAGCAGTGACAAAGGGGCCTCCAAATTCCATTTTCTCCAAGACAGCAAACATATACCTCCAGTCAATTCTGTCAAATGCCTTCTCCGCGTCCAGTGATAGGACCAGAGAAGGCGTTTTCATCTTTGTCAATTGGGTAATGGTTGTAAGTATGCGTCTAATGTTATCAGGGGCTTCCCTGCCCATCACAAACCCAACTTTATCTGGATGGACCGTTTCTGGCAGTATCGACTTAAGCCTATTAGCTAGTATCTTGGTAAAAATTTTAATATCTTGATTTATGAGAGAGATGGGTCTATAGCTAGCACACCATTTGACGTTTTTCCCCGGTTTGGGTATTACAGCTATCCTGGCTCTGAGAAGGTCAGGAGGTATCGTGTGGCCCTGCATGATATGATTAGAGAATTTAACCAAGTGGGTGTCAGGGTTTATGTCTTGCCGTATCCTGTAAGGCAAGGAATTTATTTTCAAGAACCTCAACTGCTGAGTTAAAAGGAAAAAACTTTAAATAGTATGTGTGTTGTTCAAAGAATACTGGGAATTATCATTAATTACTATCAGAGTAAAAGATAATCCCAGACATCATAGTTCAGTTATTAGCAGGGGTTAATGGTGATTACACTACAGCTGCCACCTGTGAGTAAACACTAAACAATTGCAGCAGTGTAACACATTGAAACCCCAGTATGAATACATAGAAAAATATATTTACAAACTAGTTTGGAATTTCAGTAGTACTGGCAATAAAAAGAGATCAGGCAAAAGGCTAAATAATAAGTAACTAACTTTAGTGAGCATTATTAAGATAGCTAGTTAAAGTTGGCTCAGATCGATTTAGCAATTGCATATATATTTGATAAACAAAAGTCAGGTGTGCTCATATATTATTTGAGTCACAGGAGAGTGAATGTTAAGAGCAGGTCTTACTTGAGAAATTATTTGAGGGTCCGCAGGAATTAGGAGCTTGCAAGTCCTGGCAGTCTGGGAGACAGTGCAGCTGAACAGTGTGTTGCTGCTGTGTGAAGCAGAATGGCGTGTGACGTCACCGCTCTGTGAAATCCGGTACTGACAGGCAAAAAAGGCAGAGGCAGACTTGTTTTGCAGAGAAAGTAGGCTTGGCTGTAGCAGTCCTATAGCAAAAGACTCCAATACTAAGCAACTAGGAGAGTGTGGTAAGGAGTTATATAGAGCTGAAGCAGGATAGACACTCCCATATTTAAAGGGACATGACAGTGGGATACCAATGAGGATTTGAACAATTTGTAATATTCCCCTGGTAGTCCGTCCGGGCCAGGGGCCTTTCCTGGCTTTAAGTCTTTTACTGCCTGTTGGACTTCAATCACCGTAATTTCTTGATTTAACTTATTTCTAACTTTTTCGGTCAAGGAGGGCAGTTGTGTTTCGTCAAGAAATTTATGTAGCAGAGTTTTAGTATGTACAGACTGAGCCACTTTATTTCCGTCATATAGATCACTGTAATAGTTAGCAAAACAGTCAACTATTTCCTGTGGATGAGTAGTGGTGGTACCGTCATGTTTCTGAATCTGTGCTATAGCCGCTACTCTCAATTTTTCACGAATTTTATTAGCCATACATTTATCCGGCTTATTGGCATAGATATAGTAATTGGTCTTAAGCCAGAATGCTGCCCTGACTGACTGGTCGTTAAGAATGTTAGCTAATGTCGAACGTTTTTTTTGTAGTTGCTGGTAAACTATCTTAGATTGTGTAATTTTGTGTTGCTGTTCTAATGTGCTTATTTCGTTTTGAAGTTCTTTGCTTTGATTATTATATTTTTTAACCAGGACAGCTTTTTCTTTTGTAAACTATCCCTTTAAAGGGACACTCAAGTCAAAATTAAACTTCATGATTCAGATAGAGCATGCAATTTTAAACAACTTTCCAATTTAGTTCCATTAACAAAATGTGCACAGTCTTTTTATATTTACACTTTTTGAGTCACTAGCTCCTACTGAGCATGTGCAAGAATTCACAGCATATACGTATATGCATTTGTGATTGGCTGATCGCTGTCACATGATACAGGGGGAGTGGAAACAGACATAACAATTATTATTTTTTTTAAATCTACTACTCATTTGAAGTTCAGACTAAGTGCTGGTGCATTGTATTCTTATCATGCATTTGTTGATTATGCAAATCTACTGTATTGACTGGTCATTTAAGCATGAATTCTCCCCTTACAGATCAGCCTGTCCATTCCTAGCTAGTCATGTACTGATGACCTATCTACAGGAGGAGGAGCATCTGCCCACCTGCTACTAGTTCTTTTAGTTCAGTTCAGTGTGTCAGTAGAGATGCGAAGTCTGATTCATCTTGATGAATCTGTTAATTTTGGATGGTTCGTTTAACTGAACCAGTTCATGAAACAATTCATCAGTTCACTTGTTGGGCACGTGATGCATGAGGGACGAGCCGCAGATTCTCCTATTACCGTTGCTCCACCAATCTGATTCCTGACTCCTGAGTCACTGTCCGACTTGTCCTGACACACAATGCAGCGTTACATCTATATCTTACCTATATCATATGGATAACCGGTCTTTTGTTGTATATGAAAAACTAAGGCAAATACATACAACATGGTGCATAGAAAAGAGTATTCTGCATATATTGTGTGGGTTCCAACACAGTGCATAGAACAGAGTTTGCTGCGTTTTGTACTGTTGAATTTGCCTAATAGCTGCATATCAGACAAAAGACTGGTTATCCATGATCATACACAAGGAAGTGATACCCGCTTTATTTACCTAATAAGTATTATAATAAATTTACATTAACATAATAACTATTATCCCAGAGCTCCACAACAATATTTGGGATTAATTTAGGGGCAGTTAGGGTTAACAGGGGTCCTTATGGTTAAGTTATGGTGAGGAGTATTTATAGTAAGGCACAGTAAGGGTTCATTTAAGGTGCATTTAGGAGTAAAGGCAGGGGTCTATTGAGATTTGCTGTGACCTGATATTTGAATCAGTGTATTGTTAACTGATGGCTAGATTACGAGTTTTTCGTTTTGAGTTGTGCGGTGCTAACTAGCAGTTTTGTTTTACCGCTCACTTACATGCAGCGCTGGTATTACGAGTTTTTACAAACCCGGCGTTAAAAGGCAAGAAGTGAGCGTAGAGCAAAATTGTGCTCCTTACCGCACTCCAATACATGCGCTGCTTAAGTCAGCGGTGAGCTGGTCGTATGTGCTTGTGCACGATTTCCCCATAGGAATCAAAGGGGAGAGCCGGCTGAGAAAAAGTCTAACACCTGCAAAAAAGCAGCGTAAAGCTCCCTAACGCAGACCCATTGATTCCTATGGGGAAATAAAATGTATGTTTACACCTAACACCCTAACATGAACCCCGAGTCTAAACACCTCTAATCTTACACTTATTAACCCTAATCTGCCACCCCCGACATCGTCGACACCTGCATTATATTTATTAACCCCTAATCTGCTGCTCCGGACACCGCCGCCACCTACATTATAGTTATGAACCCCTAATCTTCTGCCCCCAACATCGCCGACACCTACATTATATTTATTAACCCCCAATGTCGCCGCAACCTACCTACATTTATTAAGACCTAATCTGCCGTCCCCATCGTCGCCGCCACTATAATAAACATATTAACCCCTAAACCGCCACACTCCCGCCTCGCAAACATTAGTAAAATTTTATTAACCCCTAATCTGCCGTCCCTAACATTGCCGCCACCTACCTACATTTATTAAACCCTAATCTGCAGCCCCAACGTCGCCTCCACTATACTAAATGTATTAACCCCTAAACCTAAGTCTAACCCTAAACCTAACACCCTCTAACTTAAATATAATTAAAATAAATCTAAATAAAAATTCCTATTATTAACTAAATAATTCCTATTTAAAACTAAATACTTACTTGTAAAATACACCCTAAGCTAGCTACAATATAACTAATAGATACATTGTAGCTATCTTAGGCCTAGATTTGGAGTTTGGCGTTAGCCGTGAAAACCAGCGTTAGAGGCTCCTAACGCTGGTTTTAGGCTACCGCCGGTATTTGGAGTCACTCAAAATAGGGTCTAACGCTCACTTTTCAGCCGCGACTTTTCCATACCGCAGATCCCCTTACGTAAATTGCGCATCCTATCTTTTCAATGGGATTTTTCTAACTCCGGTATTTAGAGTCGTTTCTGAAGTGAGCGTTAGACATCTAACGACAAAACTCCAGCCGCAGGAAAAAAGTCAGTAGTTAAGAGCTTTCTGGGCTAACGCCGGTTTATAAAGCTCTTAACTACTGTACTCTAAAGTACACTAACACCCATAAACTACCTATGTACCCCTAAACCGAGGTCCCCCCACATCGCCGACACTCTATTAAATTTTTTTAACCCCTAATCTGCCGACCGCCACCTACGTTATCCTTATGTACCCCTAATCTGCTCCCCCTAACACCGCCGACCCCTGTATTATATTTATTAACCCCTAATCTGCCCCCCTCAACGTCGCCTCCATCTGCCTACACTTATTAACCCCTAATCTGCCGACCGCAAAGCGCCGCCACCTACGTTATCCTTATGTACCCCTAATCTGCTGCCCCTAACACCGCCGACCCCTATATTATATTTATTAACCCCTAATCTGCCCCCCACAACGTCACCTCCACCTGCCTACACTTATTAACCCCTAATCTGCCGAGCGGACCTGAGCGCTACTGTAATAAAGTTATTAACCCCTAATCCGCATCACTAACCCTATAATAAATAGTATTAGCCCCTAATCTGCCCTCCCTAACATCGCCGACACCTAACTTCAATTATTAACCCCTAATCTGCCGACTGGAGCTCACCGCTACTCAAATAAATGTATTAACCCCTAAAGCTAAGTCTAACCCTAACACTAACACCCCCCCTAAATTAAATATAATTTCCATCTAACGAAATTAATTAACTCTTATTAAATAAATTATTCCTATTTAAAGATAAATACTTACCTGTAAAATAAATCCTAATATAGCTACAATATAAATTATAATTATATTATAGCTATTTTAGGATTAATATTTATTTTACAGGTAACTTTGTATTTATTTTAACCAGGTACAATAGCTATTAAATAGTTAAGAACTATTTAATAGCTAAAATAGTTAAAATAATTACAAAATTACCTGTAAAATAAATACTAACCTAAGTTACAATTAAACCTAACACTACACTATCAATAAATTAATTAAATAAACTACCTTCAAGTACCTACAGTTAACCTAACACTACACTATCAATAAATTAATTAAATACAATTCCTACAAATAAATACAATTAAATAAACTAGCTAAAGTACAAAAAATAATAAAGAACTAAGTTACAAAAAATAAAAAAATATTTACAAACATAAGAAAAATATTATAACAATTTTAAACTAATTACACCTACTCTAAGCCCCCTAATAAAACAACAAAGCCCCCCAAAATAAAAAAATGCCCTACCCTATTCTAAATTACTTTTCTTCTGTTAAGTGTGATCAGTCCACGGGTCATCATTACTTCTGGGATATTACTCCTCCCCAACAGGAAGTGCAAGAGGATTCACCCAGCAGAGCTGCATATAGCTCCTCCCCTCTACGTCACTCCCAGTCATTCTCTTGCACCCAACGACTAGATAGGATGTGTGAGAGGACTATGGTGATTATACTTAGTTTTATATCTTCAATCAAAAGTTTGTTATTTTAAAATAGCACCGGAGTGTGTTATTACCTCTCTGGCAGAGTTTGAAGAAGAATCTACCAGAGTTTTGCTATGATTTTAGCCGGAGTAGTTAAGATCATATTGCTGTTCTCGGCCATCTGAGGAGTGAGGTAAACTTCAGATCAGGGGACAGCGGGCAGATGAATCTGCATAGAGGTATGTAGCAGTTTTTATTTTCTGACAATGGAATTGATGAGAAAATCCTGCCATACCGATATAATGTCATGTATGTATACTTTACACTTCAGTATTCATGGGGAATGGTACTTCACTAGAATTACACTGTAAGAAATACATAAAGCTGTTTAATAACTAGAGATTATGTTTAACGTTTTTGCTGGAATGTAAAATCGTTTTCATTTGCTGAGGTACTGTGTGAATAAATGTTTGGGCACTATTTTTCCACTTGGCAGTTGCTTAATCTGTTTTTCTGACAGTTTCTGTTCTCCCTCACTGCTGTGTGTGAGGGGGAGGGGCCGTTTTTTGGCGCTTTTACTATGCATCAAATATTTCAGTCAGCAACTCATTGTATTCCCTGCATGATCCGGTTCATCTCTACAGAGCTCAGGGGTCTTCAAAACTTATTTTGAGGGAGGTAATTTCTCTCAGCAGAGCTGTGAGAATTATAGTTTGACTGAGATAAAAAACGTTTATTCTGTAATTTGTTTCCTGCTTTCAGAATTTGTTATCTTTGCTAATGGGATTAAACCTTTGCTAAAGTTGTGTTGTTTACAAGGATTGAGGCTATAACTGTTTCAATTTATTAATTTTCAACTGTCATAGATCTTCTGTGCTTCTTAAAGGCACAGTACGTTTTAATATTATTCTAATTGAATTGTATTTCCAAGTTGCAAGTTTATTTGCTAGTGTGTTAAACATGTCTGATTCAGAGGATGATACCTGTGTCATTTGTTGCAATGCCAAAGTGGAGCCCAATAGAAATTTATGTACTAACTGTATTGATGCTACTTTAAATAAAAGTCAATCTGTACAAATTGAACAAATTTCACCAAACAACGAGGGGAGAGTTATGCCGACTAACTCGCCTCACGTGTCAGTACCTACATCTCCCGCTCAGAGGGAGGTGCGTGATATTGTAGCGCCGAGTACATCTGGGCGGCCATTACAAATCACATTACAGGATATGGCTACTGTTATGACTGAGGTTTTGGCTAAATTACCAGAACTAAGAGGTAAGCGTGATCACTCTGGGGTGAGAACAGAGTGCGCTGATAATATTAGGGCCATGTCAGACACTGCGTCACAGGTGGCAGAACATGAGGACGGAGAACTTCATTCTGTGGGTGACGGTTCTGATCCAAACAGACTGGATTCAGATATTTCAAATTTTAAATTTAAACTGGAAAACCTCCGTGTATTACTAGGGGAGGTGTTAGCGGCTCTGAATGATTGTAACACAGTTGCAATACCAGAGAAAATGTGTAGGTTGGATAAATATTTTGCGGGTACCGACGAGTACTGAGGTTTTTCCTATACCTAAGAGACTTACTGAAATTGTTACTAAGGAGTGGGATAGACCCGGTGTGCCGTTCTCACCCCCCTCCGATATTTAGAAAAATGTTTCCAATAGACGCCACCACAAGGGACTTATGGCAAACGGTCCCTAAGGTGGAGGGAGCAGTTTCTACCTTAGCTAAGCGTACCACTATCCCGGTGGAGGATAGCTGTGCTTTTTCAGATCCAATGGATAAAAAGTTAGAGGGTTACCTTAAGAAAATGTTTGTTCAACAAGGTTTTATATTGCAACCCCTTGCATGCATTGCGCCGATCACGGCTGCAGCGGCATTCTGGATTGAGTCTCTGGAAGAGAACATTGGTTCAGCTACTCTGGACGACATTACGGACAGGCTTAGAGTCCTTAAACTAGCTAATTCATTCATTTCGGAGGCCGTAGTACATCTTACTAAACTTACGGCGAAGAATTCAGGATTCGCCATTCAGGCACGCAGGGCGCTGTGGCTAAAATCCTGGTCAGCTGATGTTACTTCTAAGTCTAAATTGCTTAATATACCTTTCAAAGGGCAGACCTTATTCGGGCCCGGGTTGAAAGAGATTATCGCTGACATTACAGGAGGTAAAGGCCATGCCCTGCCTCAGGACAAAGCCAAAGCCAAGACTAGACAGTCTAATTTTCGTTCCTTTCGTAATTTCAAAGCAGGAGCAGCATCAACTTCCTCTGCACCAAAACAGGAAGGAGCTGTTGCTCGCTACAGACAAGGCTGGAAACCTAACCAGTCCTGGAACAAGGGCAAGCAGACTAGGAAACCTGCTGCTGCCCCTAAAACAGCATGAATTGAGGGCCCCCGATCCGGGATCGGATCTAGTGGGGGGCAGACTTTCTCTCTTCGCCCAGGCTTGGGCAAGAGATGTTCAGGATCCCTGGGCGCTAGAGATAATATCTCAGGGATACCTTCTGGACTTCAAATACTCTCCTCCAAGAGAGAGATTTCATCTGTCAAGATTGTCAACAATCCAGACAAAGAAAGAGGCGTTTCTACGCTGCGTACAAGAGCTCTTGTTAATGGGAGTAATCCATCCAGTTCCACGATCGGAACAGGGACAGGGGTTTTACTCAAATCTGTTTGTGGTTCCCAAAAAAGAGGGAACTTTCAGACCAATCCTGGACTTAAAGATCCTAAACAAATTCCTAAGAGTTCCATCGTTCAAGATGGAGACTATTCGGACAATTTTACCTATGATCCAAGAGGGTCAATACATGACCACTGTAGATTTAAAAGATGCTTACCTTCACATACCGATTCACAAAGATCATTATTGGTACCTAAGGTTTGCCTTCCTAGACAGGCATTACCAGTTTGTGGCTCTTCCATTCGGATTGGCTACAGCTCCAAGAATCTTCACAAAGGTTCTGGGTGCTCTTCTGGCGGTACTAAGACCGCGGGGAATCTCGGTAGCTCCATACCTAGACGACATTCTGATACAAGCTTCAAGCTTTCAAACTGCCAAGTCTCATACAGACTTAGTGCTGGCATTTCTAAGGTCACATGGATGGAAGGTGAACGAAAAGAAAAGTTCACTCGTTCCACTCACAAGAGTTCCCTTCCTGGGGACTCTTATAGATTCTGTAGAAATGAAGATTTACCTGACAGAGGACAGGCTAACAAGACTTCAAAGTGCTTGCCGCACCCTTCATTCCATTCAACACCCGTCAGTGGCTCAATGCATGGAGGTAATCGGCTTAATGGTAGCGGCAATGGACATAGTACCCTTTGCACGCTTACACCTCAGACCACTGCAACTGTGCATGCTAAGTCAGTGGAATGGGGATTACTCAGACTTATCCCCTTCTCTGAATCTGGATCAAGAGACCAGAAATTCTCTTCTATGGTGGCTTTCTCGGCCACATCTGTCCAGGGGGATGCCATTCAGCAGACCAGACTGGACAATTGTAACAACAGACGCCAGCCTTCTAGGTTGGGGTGCCGTCTGGAATTCTCTGAAGGCTCAGGGACAATGGAGTCAGGAGGAGAGTCTCCTGCCAATAAACATTCTGGAATTGAGAGCAGTCCTCAATGCCCTCCTGGCTTGGCCCCAGTTGACAACTCGGGGGTTCATCAGGTTTCAGTCGGACAACATCACGACTGTAGCTTACATCAACCATCAGGGAGGGACAAGAAGCTCCCTAGCTATGATGGAAGTATCAAAGATAATTTGCTGGGCAGAGTCTCACTCTTGCCACCTGTCAGCAATCCACATCCTGGAGTGGAGAACTGGGAGGCGGATTTCTTAAGTCGTCAGACTTTTCATCCGGGGGAGTGGGAACTTCATCCGGAGGTCTTTGCCCAAATACTTCGACGTTGGGGCAAACCAGAGATAGATCTCATGGCGTCTCGACAGAACGCCAAGCTTCCTCGTTACGGGTCCAGATCCAGGGATCCAGGAGCAGTCCTGATAGATGCTCTGACAGCACCTTGGGACTTCAGGATGGCTTACGTGTTTCCACCCTTCCCGTTGCTTCCTCGATTGATTGCCAGAATCAAACAAGAGAGAGCATCAGTGATTCTAATAGCACCTGCGTGGCCACGCAGGACTTGGTATGCAGACCTGGTGGACATGTCATCCTGTCCACCTTGGTCTCTACCTCTGAAACAGGACCTTCTGATACAGGGTCCCTTCAAACATCAAAATCTAACTTCTCTGAAGCTGACTGCTTGGAAATTGAACGCTTGATTTTATCAAGACGTGGATTTTCTGAGTCAGTTATTGATACCTTAATACAGGCTAGGAAACCTGTTACCAGAAAGATTTACCATAAGATATGGCGTAAATACCTATATTGGTGTGAATCCAAAGGTTACTCTTGGAGTAAGGTTAGGATTCCTAGGATATTGTCTTTTCTACAAGAAGGTTTAGAAAAGGGTTTATCTGCTAGTTCATTAAAGGGACAGATCTCAGCTCTGTCCATTCTGTTACACAAACGTCTGTCAGAAGTTCCTGACGTCCAGGCTTTTTGTCAGGCTTTGGCCAGAATTAAGCCTGTGTTTAAAACTGTTGCTCCACCATGGAGTTTAAACCTTGTTCTTAATGTTTTACAGGGCGTTCCGTTTGAACCCCTTCATTCCATTGATATAAAGTTGTTATCTTGGAAAGTTCTATTTTTAATGGCTATTTCCTCGGCTCGAAGAGTCTCTGAATTATCAGCCTTACATTGTGATTCTCCTTATTTGATTTTTCATTCGGATAAGGTAGTCCTGCGTACTAAACCTGGGTTCTTACCTAAGGTAGTTACTAACAGGAATATCAATCAAGAGATTGTTGTTCCTTCTTTATGCCCAAATCCTTCTTCAAAGAAGGAACGTCTACTGCACAACCTGGATGTAGTCCGTGCTCTAAAATTTTACTTACAGGCAACTAAGGAATTTCGACAAACGTCTTCTCTGTTTGTCATTTACTCTGGGCAGAGGAGAGGTCAAAAAGCTTCCGCTACCTCTCTTTCTTTTTGGCTTCGTAGCATAATTTGTTTAGCTTATGAGACTGCTGGACAGCAGCCTCCTGAAAGAATTACAGCTCATTCTACTAGAGCTGTGGCTTCCACTTGGGCCTTCAAGAATGAGGCCTCTGTTGAACAGATTTGCAAGGCTGCAACTTGGTCTTCGCTTCATACTTTTTCCAAATTTTACAAATTTGACACTTTTGCTTCATCGGAGGCTATTTTTGGGAGAAAGGTTCTTCAGGCAGTGGTTCCTTCTGTATAAAGAGCCTGCCTATCCCTCCCGTCATCCGTGTACTTTTGCTTTGGTATTGGTATCCCAGAAGTAATGATGACCCGTGGACTGATCACACTTAACAGAAGAAAACATAATTTATGCTTACCTGATAAATTCCTTTCTTCTGTAGTGTGATCAGTCCACGGCCCGCCCTGTTTTTAAGGCAGGTAAATATTTTTTAATTTATACTCCAGTCACCACTTCACCCTTGGCTTTTCCTTTCTCGTTGGTCCTTGGTCGAATGACTGGGAGTGACGTAGAGGGGAGGAGCTATATGCAGCTCTGCTGGGTGAATCCTCTTGCACTTCCTGTTGGGGAGGAGTAATATCCCAGAAGTAATGATGACCCGTGGACTGATCACACTACAGAAGAAAGGAATTTATCAGGTAAGCATAAATTATGTTTTTTACCTTACCAGCCCTGAACAGGGCCCTTTGCGGGGCATGCCCCAAGAAGTTCAGCTCTTTTGCCTGTAAAAAAAAACATACAATACCCCCCCCCCAACATTACAACCCACCACCCACATACCCCTAATCTAACCCAAACCCCCCTTAAATAAACCTAACACTAAGCCCCTGAAGATCATCCTACCTTGTCTTCACCATACCAGGCTCACCGATTCGTCCTGGCTCCAAAATCTTCATCCAACCCAAGCGGGGGTTGGAGATCCATCATCCGGTGGCTGAAGAGGTCCAGAAGAGGCTCCAAAGTCTTCATCCTATCCGGGAAGAAGAGGCGATCCGGACCGGCAACCATCTTGATCCAAGCGGCATCTTCTATCGTCATCCGATGACGACCGGCTCCATCCTGAAGACCTCCACCGCGGACCCATCTTCTTCCGGCGACGTCCAACTGAAGAATGACGGTTCCTTTAAGGGACGTCATCCAAGATGGCGTCCCTCGAATTCCGATTGGCTGATAGGATTCTATTAGCCAAATTGGAATTAAGGTAGGAATATTCTGATTGGCCAATCAGAATCAAGTTCAATCCGATTGGCTGATCCAATCAGATTGAGCTCGCATTCTATTGGCTGATCGGAACAGTTAATACTATTTATTATAGGGTTAGTGAGGCGGATTAGGGGTTAATAACTTTATTATAATAGCGGTGCGGTCCGCTCGGCAGATTAGGGGTTAATAAGTGTAGGCAGGTGGAGGCGACGTTGAGGGGGGCAGATTAGGGGTTAATAAATATAATATAGGGGTCGGCGGTGTTATGGGCAGCAGATTAGGGGTACATAGGGATAATGTAAGTAGCAGCGGTTTACGGAGCGGCAGATTAGGGGTTAAAAATAAAATGCAGGTGTCAGCGATAGCGGGGGCGGCAGATTAGGGGTTAATAAGTGTAAGGTTAGGGGTTTTTAGACTCGGGGTACATGTTAGAGTGTTAGGTGCAGACGTAGGAAGTGTTTCCCCATAGCAAACAATGGGGCTGCGTTATTAGCTGAACGCGGCTTTTTTGCAGGTGTTAGGTTTTTTTTTCAGCTCAAACAGCTCCATTGTTTCCTATGGGGGAATCGTGCACGAGCACGTTTTTGAGGCTGGCCGCTTGCGTAAGCAACTCTGGTATTGAGAGTTGAAGCTGCGTTAAAAATGCTCTACGCTCCTTTTTTGGAGCCTAACGCAGCCTTTATGTGGACTCTCAATACCAGAGTTATTTTTATGGTGCGGCCAGAAAAAAGCCGGCGTTAGTTTTTCGGGTCGTTACCGACAAAACTCCAAATCTAGCCGTTAGGCTTTATTTTTATTTTACAGGCAAGTTTGTATTTTTTTAACTAGGTAGAATAGTTATTAAATAGTTATTAACTATTTAATAACTACCTAGCTAAAATAAATACAAAAGTACCTGTAAAATAAAACCTAACCTAAGTTACAATAACACCTAACACTACACTATAATTAAATAAATTAGCTTAATTAACAACAATTAAATAAATTAAATTAGCTAAAGTACAAAAAACCCCCCACTAAATTACAGAAAATAATAAACAAATTACAAGATATTTAAACTAATTACACCCCTTCAAAATAAAAAGCCCCCCCCCCAAAAAAAAAAACCTAGCCTTAACTAAAAAAAACTAGCCTAAACTAAACTATCAATAGCCCTTAAAAGGGCATTGCCCCAAAGTAATCAGCTCTTTTACCTGTAAAAAAAATACAAACAACCCCCCCAACAGTAAAACCCACCACCCACACAACCAACCACCCCAAATAAAATACTATCTAAAAAAACCTAAGCTCCCCATTGCCCTGAAAAGGGCATTTGGATGGGCATTGCCCTTAAAAGGGCAGTTAGCTCTTTTGCGGCCCAAACCCTAATCTAAAAAATAAAACCCACGCAATACACCCTTAAAAAAACCTAACACTAACCCCCTGAAGATCGATTTACAGTTCTGAAGACCGGACATCCATTCTCAAGGAAACGGCAGAAGTCTTTATCCAACCTGGCCAAAGTCCTCAACGAAGCCGGGAGAAGTCTTCATCAAAGCCGGGTGAAGTGGTCCTCCAGACGGGCAGAAGTCTTCATCCAGATGGCATCTTCTATCTTCATCCATCGGACGCGGAGCGGCTCCATCTTCAAGACATCCGGCACGGAGCATCCTCTTCTTCCGATGACTACCCGACGAATGAAGGTTCCTTTAAGTGATGTCATCCAAGATGGTGTCCTTTAGATTCCGATTGGCTGATAGAATTCTATCAGCCAATCGGAATTAAGGTAGAAAAAATCATATTGGCTGATGCAATCAGCCAATAGGATTGACCTTGCATTCTATTGGCTATTCCAATCAGCCAATAGAATGCGAGCTCAATCCTATTGGCTGATTGGATCAGCCAATAGGATTGAACTTCAATCCTATTGGCTGATTGCATCAGCCAATAGGATTTTTTCTACCTTAATTACGATTGGCTGATATAATTCTATCAGCCAATCAGGAATCTAAGGGATGCCATCTTGGATGACGTCACTTAAAGGAACCTTCATTCGTCGGGTAGTCATCGGAAGAAGAGGATGCTCTGCGTCGGATGTCTTGAAGTTGGAGCCGCTCCGCATCGAATGGCTGAAGATAGAAGATTCTGTCTGGATGAAGACTTCTGCCCATCTGGAGGACCACTTCGCCTGGCTTGGATGAAGACTTCTCCCGGCTTCGTTGAGGACTTCGGCCCAGTTGGATGAAGACTTCTGCCGCTTCCTTGAGGGTGGATGTCCGGTCTTCAGAACTGTAAGTCGATCTTCAGGGGGTTAGTGTTAAGTTTTTTTAAGCAAAAGAGCTAACTGCCCTTTTAAAGGCAATGCCCATCCAAATGCCCTTTTCAGGGCAATGGTTAGCTTAGTTTTTTTTATAGTATTTTATTTGGGGGGTTGGTTGTGTGGGTGGTGGATTTTTTTGTTGGGGGGGTTGTTTGTATTTTTTTTTACAGGTAAAAGAGCTGATTACTTTGAGGCGATACCCCGCAAAAGGCCCTTTTAAGGGCTATTGATAGTTTAGTTTAGGCTAGGTTTTTATTTTTTATTTTGGAGGGGCTTTTTTTATTTTGATAGGGCTATTAGACTAGGAGTAATTAGTTTAAATATCTTGTAATTTGTTTATTATTTTCTGTAATTTAATGTTTGTTTGTTTGTTTTTGTAATTGTATTTAATTTATTTAATTGTTGTTAATTTAGTTAATTTATTTAATTATAGTGTAGTGTTAGATGTATTGTATCTTAGGTTAGGTTTTATTTTACAGGTAATTTTGTATTTATTTTAGCTAGGTAGTTATAAAATAGTTAATAACTATTTAATAACTATTCTACCTAGTTAAAATAAATACAAACTTGCCTGTAAAAAAAAACTAAACCCTAAGCTAGCTACAATGTAACTATTAGTTATATTGTAGATAGCTTAGGTTGTATTTTACACGTAAGTATTTAGTTTTAAATAGGAATTATTTAGTTAATGATAGGAATTTTTATTTAGATTTATTTTAATTATATTTAAATTAGAGGGTGTTAGGGTTAGGGTTAGACTTAGGTTTAGGGGTTAATATATTTAGTATAGTGGCGGCGACGTTGGGGCTGCAGATTAGGGTTTAATAAATGTAGGTAGGTGGCGGTGATGTTAGGGACGGCAGATTAGGGGTTATATTAGTTATATTAGTTATATTGTAGCTAGCTTAGGGTTTATTTTACGGGTAAGTATTTAGTTTTAAATAGGAATTATTTAGGTAATGATAGGACTTTTTAATTAGATTTATTTAAATTATATTTCAATTAGGGGGAGTTAGGGTTAGGGTTAGACGTAGGTTTAGGGGTTAATACATTTAGTATAGTGGCGGCGACGTTGGGGGCGGCAGATTAGTGGTTAATAAGTGTAGTTAGGTTGCGGCGACATTGGGGGCGGCAGATTAGGGGTTAATAAATATAATGTAGGTGTCGGCGATGTTGGGGGCAGTAGATTAGGGGTTCATAAATATAATGTAGGTGGCGGTGGTGTCCGGAGCGGCAGATTAGGGATTAAAAGTTTTATTTTAGTGTTTGCGATGCGGGAGGGCCTCGGTTTAGGGGTTAATAGGTAGTTTATGGGTGTTAGTGTACTTTTTAGCACTTTAGTTATGAGTTTTATGTTACGGCGTTGTACCATAAAACTCTTAACTACTGACTTTTAAATGCGTTAGGACTCTTGACGGGGTAGGGTGTACCGCTCACTTTTTGGCCTCCCAGGACAGACTCGTAATACCGGCGCTATGGAAGTCCCATAGAAAAAAGACTTTACGAAGTTTATGTAAGTCGTTTTGTGGTAAGGCCAAAGAAGTGTGCGGTACACCTATACCTGCAAGACTCGTAATAGCAGCGGGCATAAAAAAGCAGCGTTAGGACCTCTTAACGCTGCTTTTTTACCTTAACGCACAACTCGTAATCTAGCCATGAGTGTTTCATTGCAAATGAGTTAGTTAAATGGGACACTCAAGTAAAAATAATTTTTTATGATTCAGACAGGGGATGTAGTTTTAAGACACTTTCCAGTTGAGTTCCATTATCAAATTGTGCACAGTCTTTTTATATTCACACGTTCTGGGGAACAAAATCCTACTGAGCATGTGCACAAGCTCACATGGTATACGTATACTAGTCTGTAATTGGCTGATGTCTGTCACATGATACAGGGGGCCAGAATATGAGAGAAAAAAATAATTTGTCAGAAAAAAAATCTACTCTTATTTGAGATTCAGAGTAGGTGTATTTGCATTTTCTTTTTATTATGCACTTCTTAATTATGTAATTCTACGGCATTGTTCATGAACTGGACATCACTATGGGCTCGATTTATGAAGCCCCTCTCCTCCCTATGACTGCAGGGTCTCACAAGAGAACCTGCAGTTATGATTTATCAAGCAGCGGCCATGAGACAGCTGCTTCCCTACTCTCTTCACCCTGTCCAACCAGGAAGATTGACAGCTCCTGCCCGTGCGTTATTGGCTGAGTGTGGGTAGGTGACGGGATTGCAGGCGAGCGCAAAATAGTGCTCAGGTGCAATGTTAAATTCCGGCAGCAGATTGCTGCCCACCAGAGGAGAGCTGAGGCAGACAGGGGCGTATATGTACGTCCCTGTCCGCCCCTTGATTGATAAATCGAGCCCTATGTGTCAGTGAGTTTCAGCACAAACTGGTAAACTGGTAGCAAGTAACCGTGCACCTCAGCTTCAGTCACATGGATTTCTGAAAGCCCCATGTTAGCATTATGTTATGTGGCAAACAGTACATAAAGAATATTTAGCCTTTCACAATACAATACTAAATAATCTGTGATTAGCTTGTATCTAAGGCTTTGCACCAATCCCCCTTATCTCAGAGTCGTGCATACTTGAATTTAGCCAATCAGTGATCACTCACGAGTCAGCTCAGTGCTTTTGTCTTGCTGTGAAAAACTTATAAAATGCTGTGGAGTTTAGTTCTTATAAATTATATTAATATAACAATGTTGGTTGTGCAATGCTGAGGAATGGGTAGTAAAGGTGATATCTATCTTTTTACAAAATAAAACATTTGAAGTAGACTGTGCCTTTAAACTTTACATTGTACTAATAATCTCAATAAAAACAACACATTTTGCAGCTATACTGCTTTGGGATCCAATCCCTAACTTTTGGATAAGATTTGCAATGTACAGCATTGTGTGTACAATAACACAGGCTTCCATGATTCATTTTTTTCTTTAGGTAGTGGAATCAAATTGGATGTTTCCATAGTATTAATAAAAAATGAATTGTCAACATTACCCTGCTTAAAAAAGACAGAAAAATTTGACAATATTTTATAGAGAAATGGCAGAAAACTATGTATTTGAACTTGTACAATTCATTTTTTTTTTTACAAAGAAGAACAACTATTTTGTTTTGAGAAACCAGCTTTTAACCTGAATAATTAACTAATTTATCTTCAATATATACTTAAAATATAATATAATTTATGTACACCTATCTCACCTACAATAATTTGAATATAATTGCATTGTATTGTGAAAGGATAAATATACTTTATGCTAAATGTACTGTTTGTCACGTAACATAATGATAACATTGGTCTTTTAGAAATCCATGTGACTGAAGCTAAGATGCAGTTACTTACCAGTCTGTCTGTACTGAGTCTCCAGTCTGACACACTGACTCACTGAACTGAAACTGAAAGTGTAGCTGGTGAGTAGGCTGATCTATAAGTGGGAGGATTCATGCTTAATGGGATAGTAAACTCAAAAAATGTTTTAATTTTTTTTAAAAACTTCATTAATTATTATAAATATTTACAGTAAGTACCTATTAAAAGTTTCCTGTCCTTTTCTTGTACAGTATTTCTAATAAAAATTCCATATTTTGCCAAACCCAGTTTTTCCTCATTATGTATACCCTATCAAGATGTTCTACCTAGGTAGAAACATCATGGTGGCCAGAATGCACATTTACCATATTTTCAGAGAAACGCATGAGCATCTTGGTTCCCCTCAGTCTATTCTTCTGTGGCACGTCATCAAAAAGCAGGGCGGACATCTGGATTGTGATGTAGTCATTGGTAGGCGTGGCGCCCCAGAGAGCTGAAGATTCACGGAGCTAGCCAGCTCCACTCAGGATTACTCTCAGCCATTAAACCCACAAAAGTGACTCCGGACTTCATATAGAAAAAAACGACTTTCTTATAACAAAAAAGCCATAAGAAAGACTTTTTTTTAAAATGAAGTCCCAAGTCACTTTTGTGGGTTTGATGGCTGAGAGTAATGCTGAGGGGAGCCGGACTGGCTCAGTGAATCTTCAGCGCACTGGTGTTTGACGGATGAGGATGGGGCTGGGGGAAGCTGGGCTAGCATGGAGGCTAATGTGATAATTTGTTATGTTCCAAAAAATTGGACTCCTTATTTTGATAGAACAATCACCTTCAGCGAGCCTGGCCATGAATATTAAAATGTAATGGGCAGAATCGCATCCCTATTGGATGGGGCACGGGAAATAATTTTACATAAACCCTGCCTATTTTTATGGGAGGTCGTTGATTCTCATTTTACACAAATTAAAACGTTAAATTAAACATATTTAGAAGCTTCATTTCTTAATATTTTACAAAGATTTCTAACCCTTTAAGGTGGAATAGCATGATTATAAATCGTGTTCACGATTTAGCTAAATCGTGCACATGATTTAGCAAAATGTGCTCACGATTTAGCAAAATGTGTGCACGATTTAGCAAAATGTGCTCTCAATTTATAAAAAAAAAACTTGTGTCACACTTCTGGGGCTCAGTAGAATGACCTTTCAGTATCTAGCTGTTTTTTTTTTTTTTTTAAATGAATCGACTTCCTATGTACAAAATTACTATATTTTAAAAATTAAGATAAGTAGACAATGGTAAAAATATAATTATTAAAGTACAATAAATAATTTTTTTGTATTATTTAATGACACCTGAATTAAAATGCATTCTATAACTTTATACCTTTTGATTAGTTTTTAAAGTACTGAAAGCAATAATAAATGAAGTTTAAAAAACAAAATTTATGCTTACCTGATAAATTCCTTTCTCCTGTAGTGTAGTCAGTCCACGGGTCATCCATTACTTATGGGATTATAACTCCTCCCTAACAGGAAGTGCAAGAGGATCACCCAAGCAGAGCTGCTATATAGCTCCTCCCCTCTACGTCATATCCAGTCATTCGACCGAAAACCAAACGAGAAAGGAGAAACTATAGGGTGTAGTGGTGACTGGAGTATAATTTAAATTTAGACCTGCCATAAAAAACAGGGCGGGCTGTGGACTGACTACACTACAGGAGAAAGGAATTTATCAGGTAAGCATAAATTTTGTTTTCTCCTGTTAAGTGTAGTCAGTCCACGGGTCATCCATTACTTATGGGATACCAATACCAAAGCTAAAAGTACACGGATGACGGGAGGGACAGGCAGGATCTTTATACGGAAGGAACCACTGCCTGAAGAACCTTTCTCCCAAAAACAGCCTCCGAAGAAGCAAAAGTGTCAAATTTGTAAAATTTGGAAAAAGTATGAAGTGAAGACCAAGTCGCAGCCTTGCAAATCTGTTCAACAGAGGCCTCATTTTTAAAGGCCCAAGTGGAAGCCACAGCTCTGGTAGAATGAGCTGTAATTCTTTCAGGAGGCTGCTGTCCAGCAGTCTCATAGGCTAAACGTATTATACTACGAAGCCAGAAGGAGAGAGAGGTAGCCGAAGCCTTTTGACCTCTCCTCTGTCCAGAATAAACGACAAACAGGGAAGAAGTTTGTCGAAATTCTTTAGTTGCCTGCAAATAAAATTTCAGGGCACGGACAACGTCCAGATTGTGCAGAAGTCGTTCCTTCTTTGAGGAAGGATTAGGACACAATGAAGGAACAACAATCTCTTGATTGATATTCCTGTTAGTGACTACCTTAGGTAAGAACCCAGGTTTAGTACGCAGAACTACCTTGTCTGAATGGAAAATCAGATAAGGAGAATCACAATGTAAGGCAGATAACTCAGAGACTCTTCGAGCCGAGGAAATAGCCATTAAAAACAGAACTTTCCAAGATAACAGTTTGATATCAATGGAATGAAGGGGTTCAAACGGAACACCTTGTAAAACGTTAAGAACTAAGTTTAAGCTCCATGGCGGAGCAACAGTTTTAAATACAGGCTTAATCCTGGCCAAAGCCTGACAAAAAGCCTGAACGTCTGGAACTTCTGACAGACGTTTGTGTAAAAGGATGGACAAAGCTGAGATCTGTCCCTTTAACGAACTAGCGGATAAACCCTTTTCTAAACCTTCTTGTAGAAAAGACAATATCCTAGGAATCCTAACCTTACTCCATGAGTAACTCTTGGATTCGCACCGATGCAAGTATTTGCGCCATATTTTATGGTAAATTTTCCTGGTAACAGGCTTCCTAGCCTGTATTAAGGTATCAATCACTGACTCAGAGAATCCACGCTTTGATAGAATCAAGCGTTCAATCTCCATGCAGTCAGCCTCAGAGAAATTAGATTTGGATGTTTGAAAGGACCCTGCACCAGAAGGTCCTGTCTCAGAGGTAGAGACCATGGTGGACAGGACGACATGTCCACTAGGTCTGCATACCAGGTCCTGCGTGGCCACGCAGGCGCTATTAGAATCACCGATGCTCTCTCCTGTGTGATCCTGGCAATCAATCGAGGAAGCATCGGGAAGGGTGGAAACACATAAGCCATGTTGAAGACCCAAGTTGCTGTCAGAGCATCTATCAGAATCGCTCCCGGGTCTCTGGACCTGGATCCGTAACAAGGAAGTTTGGCGTTCTGGCGAGACGCCATGAGATCCAGATCTGGTTTGCCCCAACGCCGAAGTATTTGGGCAAAGACCTCCGGATGAAGTTCCCACTCCCCCGGATGAAAAGTCTGGCGACTTAGAAAATCCGCTTCCCAGTTCTCCACGCCTGGGATGTGGATCGCTGATAGGTGGCAAGAGTGAGACTCTGCCCAGTGAATTATCTTTGAGACTTCCATCATCGCTAGGGAACTCCTTGTCCCTCCCTGATGGTTGATGTAAGCCACAGTCGTGATGTTGTCCGACTGAAATCTGATGGACCTCAGAGTTGCTAACTGAGGCCAAGCCAGAAGGGCATTGGAAACTGCTCTTAATTCCAGAATATTTATGGGAAGGAGACTCTCCTCCTGAGTCCATGATCCCTGAGTCTTCAGGGAATTCCAGACAGCGCCCCAACCTATCAGGCTGGCGTCTGTTGTTACAATCGTCCAATCTGGCCTGTTGAAGGGCATCCCCTTGGACAGATGTGGCCGAGAGAGCCACCATAGAAGAGAATTTCTGGTCTCTTGATCCAGATTCAGCATAGGGGACTGATCTGAGTAATCCCCATTCCACTGACTTAGCATGCACAGTTGCAGTGGTCTGAGATGCAGGCGTGCAAAGGGTACTATGTCCATTGCCGCTACCATTAAGCCTATTACCTCCATGCATTGAGCCACTGACGGGTGTGGAATGGAATGAAGGACACGGCAAGCATTTAGAAGTTTTGTTAACCTGTCTTCTGTCAGGTAAATTTTCATTTCTACAGAATCTATAAGAGTCCCTAAGAAGGGAACTCTTGTGAGTGGCAATAGAGAACTCTTTTCTTCATTCACTTTCCACCCATGTGACCTTAGAAATGCCAGTACAAACTCTGTATGAGACTTGGCAGTTTGGAAACTTGACGCTTGTATCAGAATGTCGTCTAGGTACGGAGCTACCGATATTCCTCGCGGTCTTAGTACCGCCAGAAGAGAACCCAGAACCTTTGTAAAGATTCTTGGAGCAGTAGCTAACCCGAAGGGAAGAGCTACAAACTGGTAATGCCTGTCTAGGAAGGCAAACCTTAGGTACCGGTAATGATCTTTGTGAATCGGTATGTGAAGGTAGGCATCCTTTAAATCCACTGTGGTCATGTACTGACCCTTTTGGATCATGGGTAAGATTGTCCGAATAGTTTCCATTTTGAACGATGGAACTCTTAGGAATTTGTTTAGGATCTTTAAATCCAAGATTGGTCTGAAGGTTCCTTCTTTCTTGGGAACCACAAACAGATTTGAGTAAAACCCTTGTCCGTGCTCCGACCGCGGAACCGGGTGGATCACTCCCATTAGTAAAAGATCTTTTAAACAGCGTAGAAACGCCTCTTTCTTTATCTGGTTTGTTGACAACCTTGAAAGGTGAAATCTCCCTTTTGGAGGAGAAGCTTTGAAGTCCAGAAGATATCCCTGAGATATGATCTCTAACGCCCAGGGATCCTGGACATCTCTTGCCCAAGCCTGGGCGAAGAGAGAAAGTCTGCCCCCTACTAGATCCGTTTCCGGATTGGGGGCCCTCACTTCATGCTGTCTTAGGGGCAGCAGCAGGTTTTCTGGCCTGCTTGCCCTTGTTCCAGGTCTGGTTAGGTTTCCAGCCCTGTCTGTAGCGAGCAACAGTTCCTTCCTGTTTTGGAGCGGAGGAAGTTGATGCTGCTCCTGCCTTGAAGTTACGAAAGGCACGAAAATTAGACTGTCTAGCCCTTGGTTTGGCTCTGTCTTGAGGCAGGGCATGGCCCTTACCTCCAGTAATGTCAGCGATAATTTCTTTCAAACCGGGCCCGAATAATGTCTGCCCTTTGAAAGGTATGTTAAGCAATTTAGATTTAGAAGTCACATCAGCTGACCAGGATTTTAGCCACAGCGCTCTGCGCGCCTGAATGGCGAATCCGGAATTCTTAGCCGTAAGCTTAGTAAGATGTACTACGGCATCAGAAATAAATGAATTAGCTAGCTTAAGGGTTTTAAGCTTGTTTATAATCTCATCCAATGGAGCTGTCTCAAGGGTCTCTTCCAGAGACTCAAACCAGAATGCCGCCGCAGCCGTGACAGGCGCAATGCATGCGAGGGGTTGTAATATAAAACCTTGTTGAGTAAACATTTTCTTAAGGTAACCCTCTAACTTTTTATCCATTGGATCTGAAAAGGCACAGCTATCCTCCACCGGGATAGTGGTACGCTTAGCCAGAGTAGAAACTGCTCCCTCCACCTTAGGGACCGTCTGCCATAAGTCCCGTGTGGTGGCGTCTATTGGAAACATCTTTCTAAATATAGGAGGGGGGGAAAAGGGTACACTGGGCCTATCCCACTCCTTGTTAATAATCTCTGTAAGCCTCTTAGGTATAGGAAAGACGTCAGTACACGCCGGTACCGCATAGTATCTATCCAGCCTACATAATTTCTCTGGGATTGCAACCGTGTTACAATCATTCAGAGCCGCTAATACCTCCCCTAATAGTACACGGAGGTTCTCAAGCTTAAATTTAAAATTTGAAATGTCTGAGTCCAGTCTATTTGGATCAGATCCGTCACCTACAGAATGAAGCTCTCCGTCTTCATGCTCTGCCATTTGTGACGCAGTATCAGACATGGCTCTAATATTATCAGCGTACTCTGTTCTCACCCCAGAGTGGTCGCGTTTACCTCTAAGTTCTGGCAATTTAGATAAAACTTCAGTCATAACATTAGCCATGTCTTGTAAAGTGATTTGTAATGGCCGCCCTGATGTACTTGGCCTCACAATATCACGCACCTCCTGAGCGGGAGATGCAGGTACTGACACGTGAGGAGAGTTAGTCGGCATAACTTTCCCCTCGTTGTCTGGTGAAATTTTCTTAACATGTACAGATTGGCTTTTATTTAAAGTAGCATCAATGCAATTAGTACACAAATTTCTATTGGGCTCCACATTGGCCTTTGAACATATTGCACAAAGAGATTCCTCTGTGTCAGACATGTTTAAACAAACTAGCAGTTAGACTAGCAAGCTTGGAAAATACTTTTCAAAACAATTTTCAAGCAATATAAAAAACGTTACTGTGCCTTTAAGAAGCACACAAAAAACTGTCACAGTTGCAATAACAATGAACCGGATTAGTTATAGAAACCAAATTTTTACAGTAAATGCATTAATTTAGCAAAGGAATGCACCCACTAGCAAATGGATGATTAACCCCTTAATATCAAGAAAAACGGATAACAACTATTATATATACGTTTTTATCACAGTCAAAACACAGTCTCACAGGTCTGCTGTGAGTGATTACCTCCCTCAAAACTAGTTTTGGAGACCCCTGAGCTCTGCAGATACGTCCTGGATCATGCAGGGAGAATAAGGAAGACTGTGACTGAATTTTTAATGCGTAGTAAAAGCGCCAAAATAGGCCCCTCCCACTCATAATACAACAGTGGGGAAGCTCAGAAAACTGATT
Source organism: Bombina bombina (assembly GCF_027579735.1). Lineage (NCBI taxonomy): Eukaryota > Metazoa > Chordata > Amphibia > Anura > Bombinatoridae > Bombina > Bombina bombina. The sequence continues at coordinate 1,112,316,243 of NC_069499.1, read as the reverse complement.
TTATTCAAAATAAACGACAGCCAAGTGGAAAATAATGCCCATAAATTTTTCACCAAGTACCTCAGAGAGAAAAACGATTAACCTGCCAGTAAACGTTTTAAAAATAAATATATGAAATGATAATAAAGCCTGTTGCTAGTCGCTATCACTGCAGAAAGGCTATAAGTTATATGTATACAGTATTTTCTTAGTGAAGTGCCATTCCCCAGAAATACTTCAGTGCCAACATACATACATAACAGCCTGATACCAGTTGCTACTACTGCATTTAAGGCTGTACTTACATTTTATCGGTATTAGCAGTATTTTCTCAGTCAATTCCATTCCTTAGAAAATAATATACTGCAACATACCTCTTTGCAGGTGAACCCTGCCCGCTGTCCCCTGTTCTGAAGTTACCTCGCTCCTCAGAATGGCCGAGAACAGCAAATGGATCTTAGTTACGTCCGCTAAGATCATACACAAACTCAGGTAGATTCTTCTTCTAATGCTGCCTGAGAAAAAACAACACACTCCGGTGCCGTTTAAAATAACAAACTTTTGATTGAAGAAATAAAAACTAAGTTTTAATAACCACTGTCCTCTCACACATCCTATCTATTAGTTAGGTGCAAGAGAATGACTGGATATGACGTAGAGGGGAGGAGCTATATAGCAGCTCTGCTTGGGTGATCCTCTTGCACTTCCTGTTAGGGAGGAGTTATAATCCCATAAGTAATGGATGACCCGTGGACTGACTACACTTAACAGGAGAAAGAAAGTATTAACACTAAGGTTTAGTTAACATTAAAAATATAGAAATTTTAAAATAAATATGGTTGATCTCACTCTAAATCATACTAATGTATTAGAACTAAATAAAACAATCTTCCGATAGGACTCAAATATAATTTAAAAATGTGAGGAGTCAATCTGAATATTATGTAAGGTTTCTATGGTAGCACCATAGGGCATACCGGGAAATGCCCGGTGGGCCGCCGGTAACCTTAACCCCGCCCCCATTACCTCAGACCGAGTGCTTCCTTTCATTGTGGCTCTTGTTTTTTTAATTGTAGTGATGTGAAGTTCGGTTCTTCTGGGTGAATCGGTTCATTTCGGACGGTTCGATTAACTGAACCGGTTCATGAACCGATTCACCAGTTCACCTACTGAACATGAGGTAGAGGCTCTACCTCATGTTCAGTAGGTGAACTGTAGAGCCGCAGATTTGCAGATCCGTTTCCTGCAGTGCTGTTTGCAAACGACTCAGTGTACTGTTAACTATAGTAACTCCAATGAATCATTTAGATAACAGTACACCGATTCAAATATCAGGTCACACTCACAGCAGTTCTCAACAGACCCCTGCATTTACCCCCTAACTGCAACTTACATTAACCCATTCAGCATCCCATGTTTGTTTTTATATATATATATATATATATATTTGTTTATATATATATATATATATATATATATATATATATATATTGTTGTTCTTCCTCTGTATCTAAGCTAACTTTTACTTAGCAACAGCTACAATATATATATATATATATATATATATATATATATTTATATATATATATATATATTTGTAGCTGTTGCTAAGTAAAAGTTAGCTTAGATATAGAGGAAGAACAACAAAATATATATATATATATATATATATATATATATATATATATATATATATATATAAAAACAAACATGGGATGCTGAATGGGTTAATGTAATTGCAGGGGTCTGTTGAGAACTGCTGTGAGTGTGACCTGATATTTGAATCAGTGTACTGTTATCTAAATGATTCATTGGAGTTACTATAGTTAACAGTACACTGAGTCGTTTGCAAACAGTTCACTTCTTTTGAATCAGTGAACTGTTAACAGACTGATTCATTGCAAACAAGTTAGCTAACAGTACACTGATTCAACAACACTGGTAATATGATCCTAGAGTGAGATTCTGCTGTGTGATTCATTGCAAAGGAGGAGTTAGCAGAAGCAGTACACACTCTAGAATCGTATTACCCAGTGCTGCTGCAGACTCAGGAAGTGAACTGTTTGCAAACGAATCAGTTCAGTCTGGTGAACTGATTCATACAGTTCACTGAAAAGAACCAGTTCAAATGAACGATTTGTTCATGAACTGGACATCACTAATTAATTGTGACATGATGTTGCGGCTGTTGGGCTGCCGGTTACCTTAGCTGCGCCCCCACCCACACAACTCTTACAGTGACACTCTACCACCCACCACCGGCGGCACCCCTTCTTCTGCTTGCGACTCTGCTTGACCGCTAGTGCTACTGAGCTGGAGCCAGACTGGCAGTGAGCACACAGCTTGCTTCCTGATCTGTGCGGTGAGACTGACGGACGTCATGTGATACCGTGCGTGATGTCATGTCAGCGAGAAGACTCGCACTGTACTTAGTTACACACATGCTGCTGTGTGTGTGAATTCACTCCAGGCCTGGACTGAGTCACTCCAGCAGGTAAAATGGATCGTTAAGACAATGTGATTTTGCAAGAGTGCAATATTCAGTTGGAGAGGTAATTATGTAAGGCAAGTTCTGAACAAGTACCGGGTAACACAGGCAACGTCACTTCCTATAACTTATCATCTTAAAATTGTGTATTTTTCTTTTATAAATTTAAATGACATCCTGTGAATACATTTTCATGAGAATACTAATCCAATACCCCCCAGAAAGTGACTCATAAGTTATCAGGTGCAGCCTATACAGCAGTGTAAAATAAGGTGAGGTCCCTAATATATAATTGAACTTAGTACAACATTGGACCAAACTTTCTCGGAATATGTGATACTTTTGCAAGCTCGTTAGTTATTGCTTAAAATAGTAACTATAGGGTTCACTGATCAATCATTAGGTTTGTGAGAGAGGTGAGCTCTCTACGTGCCTTGCTTTCCTATTGGCTATGGTGGTATGACTGAACAATTTCCCAGATTAGGTAAATCTAATAGTGTTCCCTGTTACAGATTCTCAAGTAGAGTAAATTACATATTTTATTAAATGGCATTGTGTATCACCTTTGTGATTAATGTATGGATGGATCCATTTTGGGAATTTTAAGCTTCTATGTTTTTCATAATTAAGCTAAAAGCAATAAAAACTATCACAAAGGTTAAGCCGGTTTATATATTATAATGGTTAAGACACTAAACTAACAGACATCACAAAATATTGTGAGTCACACTATGCGGTGCTTTGGTTTTTTTCAAGCATGCCTTTAAACCATATAATAGTATTTAGGTAAGCCTACAGAATAGGTATAAGGAAGCCAGATTTGTAATATTCTTAAATATGTCTGCCTAATGTGTTTTTGTTTACAGACTAACATCATATGCAGGTCACATTTGTTATAGACTTGTATTGAGTTTGCCTTGACATGTTGTTTACATCCCGAAAATTGCAGGGCTGTGTCTTCCCATTGTTGCAAGGGATGTATCCTTGATATTTGCACTAGATATAGAATTACTAGAGATACTAGAGATAGCATCACCCCAGTTTGTAATATGTATACTGATGGCAGACTCAGAATCTATAACATTGGCTGTAGCTAGCCTAACTCAACAAAATAAACTATATTTAGGCTAGCTACAGCCAGTTTTATAGATTCTGCCATCAGTAATCAGTATCTGTATAACGTATACTAAACTTGCCATGTTTGGTATACGGTTAAAGGGATATTCAAGTCAAAATAAACTTTTATGATTCAGATAGAGCATGTCCAAAAAAACCTTTCAAGTTTCAAACAGGGCATGTTATTTTAAACAACTTTCCAATTTACTTTTATCACCAATTTTGCTTTGTTCTCTTGGTATTCTTAGTTGAAAGCTAAACCTAGGAAGGCTCATATGATCATGTCTAAGCCCTTGAAGGCCGCCTCTAATCACATGCTTTTGTATTTGCTTTTCACAACAGGGGAGAGCTAGTTCATGTAAGCCATATAGATAATATTGTGAGCACGCCTGTGGATTGTGGCAGACACTGCACTAATTGGCTAAAATGAAAGTCAATAGATAATAAATAAAATGTCATGTGATCAGGAACCTGTCAGAAGATGCTTAGATACAAGGTAATCACAGAGCTAAAAAGTATATTTATATAACTGTGTTGGTTATGCAAAACTGGGGAATGGGTAATAAAGGGATTAACTATTTTTTTAAACAAAAATTCTGGTGTTGACTGTCCCTTTAAGACACTTTCCAATGTACTTCCATTATAAAATGTTGCAGTCTTTTTATATTCACACTTTCTGGGGAATAAGATCCTACTTAGCATATGCACAAGCTCGCAGGAAATATGTATACTAGTCTGTGATTGGCTGAAAATGTGCCAGAAAATGGGAGAAAAAATAAATTTGACAGGAAAAAAAATCTAATGCTTATTTGAAATTCAGAGTAAGTGCTATTGCATTGTCTATTTATTATGTACTTGTTAATTACATATCTCTACTGCATTGAGTGATCTTTTAAATAAGAAATCCTGAGCGGAAGGGTGGGGGGAGTGGGCTGCTTTACCCTAAAATGCCAGGGTCTTTTTTTGGTCCCAGTCCGGCCCTGGGTAGAACCCTCTATGACATCACCAGATATGCAAATTAATGCAAACTATGAAAGAGGTGTCAGGTCTACCTAGACTGGAAATCCATTGATTTATATGTTTTACATTTATTTATACTGAGGTAATAAAAATATCATAGTTCAAATTTAGAATTGTATATAGTCAGCCAGGTAATACACAAAGACTTCTATCATCTTATTTGCCTCATTCTCTTGATATCCTTATTTGAAAGACATACCTAAGTAGGCTCAAGAGCAGTAAAACATTACTGGGAACTAGCTGCTGATTGGTGGCTGCACATAAATGCCTTGTCATTAGTTCACCAGATGTGTTCAGCTAGCTCCCAGTAGTGCATAGTTATTCCTTCAACAAAGGATACAAAAGAGTATGAAGCAAATATGATCATTTTCTTTGTTCTCTTGGTATGTTTATTTGAAAAAGCAGGAATGTAAAGCTTACGAGCCGGACCATTTTTGGTTCAGCATCCTGGATAGCGCTTGCTGACTGGTGGCTGCTGAACCAAAGATGGGCCGACTCGTAAGCTTACATTCTTGATTTTTCAAATAAAGATACCAAGAGAACGAAGAAAAATTAATAATAGAAGTAAATTAGAAAGTTGCTTAAAATTAAAAGCTCTGACATTCTCAGAGTTCCGGGGGGGGGGGGGGGGGGAGGAGCGTGTGTGCAAGGCCAGGTGAAACACCTGCTCTGTGTTCCCCTGCGAGCTATTGGCGGAGCAACTTCACGCTGAAAACCCTAGACCTTGGGCGGCTTGCTTAGTCTATCTTCTATCGCTACCGGAGCTCCAATAGTGCCCAACCACTGCACTTTGCTGTATAATACAGTACTTGAAAGTACTGGCTCTCCATATATTCCTCTAACTCAGTTTACCTATTTGACTTTTTAATCCATAAAGAGCGTTTATAAGAGTGAAGGCTATTAGCCGGTTTCATCTATCTCCCACCCTCCCACGGGTGCTGCGTGAGGGGAGGACCTAATCTGTCCTCTGCACTAAAGTGGTATTCGACTCCATCTATCTAGTGATTATTCAGGACCCACTGGACAAAGCTGCAAATCTGCTCCCCTGACGAGGGCTCTGTGGAATAGAGTCTGGCATCTACCTCATTCAGAGCCATCGCCTGGAAGTTGGAGCAAGGAATACAGCTAGATATTTCAACCTTCCGCTCTGGAGAGTACCTTGACGAGGAGGACCCCGGTTCTCTTGCTAGCTTGCTGGCTTGATACTCCTACTTTGGAAGTCGTTGGGCAGGTGTAGAGTCATCACTCCCCTATATCGCTAGCAACCCTCTTGTTTGTCATTTGGTGACAATTATAATTTTTACCTGATTCTCGACTTGGACTTGCTGCCTGCTTGACCTCCCTCGGGAGGTTGTTGCTCCTGCCCGCATCATCTTCCCCTCCCACCGGTGCTGCGAGAGAAGGTTTCCTGGGCCCGATTTGTCTGCATTCCGAGATCCCAGCTGGGCGTCCGTTGAAGGGCTGAAGTTTAGCTTCTTTTCTTGCTACAGGAGTTACTTGCCTCTGCTCGGATATCGAGACATCGCTGCTGCAGGTGAGGCGGAGCGCCCTCTCTCTCTGTTCCAGGGGTGCTCCCTCTATACTGGCATCATACAGGAGGTGTACAGGTGTTACTCCGACGTCTGTTGTGAATCTTTTTGTCTGGCTGCTGATTCCGGAGCGCTGCCTGATTCTCTCCTCACAGCCTACTGCTGTTCCCAGGACTATACCATCTCCCCCCCACTCACTGGTGTAACAAGAGGGGGTTCACTTTGGCGTCTGGTTTGTTGTGTGCTGGGGCTCTGGCTGAACGCCCCCTTGAAGCAGTTCTGCTTTCTCTCCCTCAGGAGTATATTTTCCCTGTTTGGATCTCAGGACACTGCCGTTGAGAGGGAAGGCGCTGAACTTGCTCTTGCACCATGGAGGCTTTCTCTCTCTACTAATGCTGCATGAGAGATATGGAGGTGCTTTCCTTGTGCCTCTCCTATTAATCCATCAGCTTGTGGGATCCCTCTGAATGATAACTTTCCGCAAGTACTTTTCTAAACTCTATCATAGGGATTGTCTCTCTTATTATGTTTAGATCAAAGCAGTTTTTCTCCAACTCCCTTATCGACACGTTATAAGCGGAGCTCTCTCTAGATTTCTTTGATATGTTTGTCTGAAATCACAAAACAGAAGCTCTAATCTCTTAAATTAATATCAGCCTAATCTGGGTTGTTCTGTATAATATGAATGTTATGATAGAGAACATATCCTTTGTACCCCTATTTTTTTTGCTCTTTCATGTACTATCTACATATATACCTCTCTCTGTGCTCTTAATCGAATTTACTCATCAGGGGTTTTTATGAACCTTAATTATTGGCCCAAATTTTTCTCTATTTTTTGCCCATTAAACCTAACCTAGCTCAAGGCCTGCCAGATTGAGCTCTATATTGGTACAATCTATTTTTTCCATAGGCTTATAACAAATATTGGATGGTGATATCTGTGTATCTTCAGAATCTCCCTTCTCTCCCTAAATAGGGTGAGAAGAGAGAATATATTCCTTCCACTCGTCTCCCCTCATTCCTGTCTTAAAGAAATTAAAAAAAAAAAAAGAGGAAAAAAAATTAAAAATGACACTTTGTTCACTTTATAGAGTGGGTTTAATTCTCCTCTCCGTAATCACGGGATTGCTCTGGGGGTCTATACCACCCCCTCTATTCTCTCGTTGGAGGGCTATTATCCCCATACCTTGCTGAGGGCTGATAACCTCTTTTTTTTCTCACTAACCTTCACTTTTGATAATACACTTTCTTTTTTTTTTATATAATATTTACAAATACATGGATAAATTCCTACACAATCACCCTAAAACATCACCTTCAGTCATGACGGGTAGACAGAGAGATAAGAAGAACAAAGCTATTCCTGAAATTTCGACAGATGCACAACCAGTGATCCCTAATCTTCCATCTCTTAATGAGCCCTTAGATGTTCAATCATTAGTTGCCAGCATATCGGAACCCCTTGCTCCTAAATTTGATCTCCTTAAAAATGAGATCAAACAAGATATTGCATCTCTATCTAATGAAGTAAAACAGTTTTCTTGCAGGCTCTCTGAGGCTGAACAGAGAATCTCTGATCTCGAAGATCTCACTATGGGTCATAGTACTAACTTATATTCTACAAATTCCACACTTCTGAAAATACAGGGTAAATTAGAAGATTTAGAAAATAGGTCAAGAAGAAATAATTTCAGACACATACGAGTCCCAGAAGAGAAGCAATATGAGGACATAGAAAAACTCCTGACAGTCACACTACCACAGCTCTTACAAATATCGGCATCCCACCCAAAGATAGTCCTAGAAAGGGCCCATAGGATAGGCTCGCTTACATCGTATAAAAGGAACATGAGACCTAGGCCAATCATAGCCAAGGTCCTAAATTTTCAGCATAAAGTTACACTACTACAAGCCTTTCGTAAACACCAGCCTATATTCCTAGGTGATGCAAAAATCCTTCTCTTTCAGGATTACTCTGTAGAGACAGCAGCAAAAAGGAGGAAGCTTGCTCCAATCTGCACAAAATGTATAAATCAGGGTCTCCGGGCAATCCTATTGTACCCAGCAAGTTTGAAACTACTAATAGACACCCACACATATTTTTTTAAATCTGCCCAAGAGGCAGAAAAATTTTGTGACGAGACATATCCTTCTGGATAATACTGAAACCACAATATAATTATGTATATAACTGAGATCTTTTTTCTTATGGGCATAAGGCTCTAGAGGGAATAGGGAGCAATGTCCCTCTGTTTTGCTCTGTTTTTAAGTTGTTGTTTTTTTCTTTTTTTTTGCTTTATAACTGTTTTGATATTTTTATCTTGTTTTGTTTTATTTTTCTTTGTCTTGTTTGGTGCTACTATACCCTATTTTATTACGCTTCGATTTGTTTGGCTCTTGCTTTGTCAACTTTTTTTTTTTTTTTATTTTTTTTTTTAGATGACGGATATGGCAAGTAGTTTTAAACTGACCTCCTGGAATATAGTAGGTCTTACATCTCCTCTTAAACAAAAATTAATAATTTCCCACCTAAAGAGAATTAAAACCGACATAGCCTTTTTACAGGAAACTCACTTAAAAGCTGAGGAAGTTCTCAAACTTAAATCCTCCTGGGTCAAGGAAGTCTTATCTTCCCCTAGTCTGAAGAGGAAAAGCGGTGTAGCAATCCTCTTGGGGAAAAAATTATGCTATGAAATCTTATGTGTTGACACAAATCAAGAGGGGAGGTCCTACTGGTAAAAATTAAGATAGCGAACATTTTATACACATTTTGCAATATCTATGCCCCTAACGTTTTCAATCTTCCCTTTTGGTAAACATTACAAACAAAGATCATATCTTTTGCAGAAGGCTATTTGATATTAGGAGGCGACCTTAATATGGCCCCGCAGTACCCCTTGATAGAATGAGACACAACGCTGTCCCTACGAAAACTAAAAGAGACAACTTGGAATCAAAGCTATTTACTAGGGCCTAGATTTGGAGTTCGGCGGTAGCCGTCAAAACCAGCGTTAGAGGCTCCTAACGCTGGTTTTGGGCGCCCGCTGGTATTTGGAGTCAGTGATTAAAGGGTCTAACGCTCACTTTTCAGCCGCGACTTTTCCATACCGCAGATCCCCCTACGCCATTTGCGTAGCCTATGTTTTCAATGGGATCTTTCTAACGCTGGTATTTAGAGTCGTTTCTGAAGTGAGCGTTAGAGCTCTAACGACAAGATTCCAGCCGCCTGAAAATAGCAGGAGTTAAGAGCTTTCTGGCTAACGCCGGTTCATAAAGCTCTTAACTACTGTACCCTAAAGTACACTAACACCCATAAACTACCTATGTACCCCTAAACCGAGCTCCCCCCACATCGCCGCCACTCGATTAAAATTTTTAACCCCTAATCTGCCGACCGCCACCTACGTTATACTTATGTACCCCTAATCTGCTGCCCCTAACCCCGCCGACCCCTGTATTACATTTATTAACCCCTAACCTGCCCCCCACAACGTAGCCGCCAGCTACTTAAAATAATTAACCCCTAATCTTCCGACCGCAAAGCGCCGCCACCTACGTTATCCCTATGTACCCCTAATCTGCTACCCCTAACACTGCCGACCCCTATATTATATTTATTAACCCCTAATCTGCCCCCCTCAACGTCGCCGACACCTGCCTACACTTATTAACCCCTAATCTGCCGAGCGGACCTGAGCGCTACTATAATAAAGTTATTAACCCCTAATCCGCATCACTAACCCTATCATAAATAGTATTAACCCCTAATCTGCCCTCCCTAACATCGCCGACAGCTACCTTCAATTATTAACCCCTAATCTGCCGAGCGGACCTCACCGCTATTCTAATAAATGTATTAACCCCTAAAGCTAAGTCTAACCCTAACACTAACACCCCCCTAAGTTAAATATAATTTACATCTAACGAAATAAATTAACTCTTATTAAATAAATTATTCCTATTTAAAGCTAAATACTTACCTGTAAAATAAATCCTAATATAGCTACAATATAAATTATAATTATATTATAGCTATTTTAGGATTAATATTTATTTTACAGGCAACTTTGTAATTATTTTAACCAGGTACAATAACTATTAAATAGTTAAGAACTATTTAATAGTTACCTAGTTAAAATAATAACAAATTTACCTGTAAAATAAATCCTAACCTAAGATATAATTAAACCTAACACTACCCTATCAATAAAATAATTAAATAAACTACCTACAATTACCTACAATTAACCTAACACTACACTATCAATAAATAAATTAAACACAATTGCTACAAATAAATACAATTAAATAAACTATCTAAAGTACAAAAAATAAAAAAGAACTAAGTTACAAAAAATAAAAAAATATTTACAAACATAAGAAAAATATTACAACAATTTTAAACTAATTACACCTACTCTAAGCCCCCTAATAAAATAACAAAGCCCCCCAAAATAAAAAATTCCCTACCCTATTCTAAATTAAAAAAGTTACAAGCTCTTTTACCTTACCAGCCCTGAACAGGGCCCTTTGCGGGGCATGCCCCAAGAATTTCAGCTCTTTTGCCTGTAAAAGAATAAATACAATACCCCCCCCCCCAACATTACAACCCACCACCCACATACCCCTAATCTAACCCAAACCCCCCTTAAATAAACCTAACACTAAGCCCCTGAAGATCTTCCTACCTTGTCTTCACCATCCAGGTATCACCGATCCGTCCTGGCTCCAACATCTTCATCCAACCCAAGCGGGGGTTGGCGATCCATAATCCGGTGCTCCAAAGTCTTCCTCCTATCCGGCAAGAAGAGGACATCCGGACCGGCAAACATCTTCTCCAAGCGGCATCTTCGATCTTCTTCCATCCGGAGCGAAGCGGCAGGATCCTGAAGACCTCCAGCGCGGAACATCCATCCGGACCGACGACTGAACGACGAATGACTGTTCCTTTAAGGGACGTCATCCAAGATGGCGTCCCTCGAATTCCGATTGGCTGATAGGATTCTATCAGCCAATCGGAATTAAGGTAGGAATTTTCTGATTGGCTGATGGAATCAGCCAATCAGAATCTAGTTCAATCCGATTGGCCGATCCAATCAGCCAATCAGATTGAGCTCGCATTCTATTGGCTGATCGGAACAGCCAATAGAATGCGAGCTCAATCTGATTGGCTGATTGGATCAGCCAATCGGATTGAACTTGATTCTGATTGGCTGATTCCATCAGCCAATCAGAAAATTCCTACCTTAATTCCGATTGGCTGATAGAATCCTATCAGCCAATCGGAATTCGAGGGACGCCATCTTGGATGACGTCCCTTAAAGGAACAGTCATTCGTCGTTCAGTCGTCGGTCCGGATGGATGTTCCGCGCTGGAGGTCTTCAGGATCCTGCCGCTTCGCTCCGGATGGAAGAAGATCGAAGATGCCGCTTGGAGAAGATGTTTGCCGGTCCGGATGTCCTCTTCTTGCCGGATAGGAGGAAGACTTTGGAGCCTCTTCTGGACCGGATTATGGATCGCCAACCCCCGCTTGGGTTGGATGAAGATCTTGGAGCCAGGACGGATCGGTGATACCTGGATGGTGAAGACCAGGTAGGAAGATCTTCAGGGGCTTAGTGTTAGGTTTATTTAAGGGGGGTTTGGGTTAGATTAGGGGTATGTGGGTGGTGGGTTGTAATGTTGGGGGGGGGTATTGTATGTTTTTTTTTACAGTCAAAAGAGCTGAAATTCTTGGGGCATGCCCCGCAAAGGGCCCTGTTCAGGGCTGGTAAGGTAAAAGAGCTTGTAACTTTTTTAATTTAGAATAGGGTAGGGAATTTTTTATTTTGGGGGGCTTTGTTATTTTATTAGGGGGCTTAGAGTAGGTGTAATTAGTTTAAAATTGTTGTAATATTTTTCTTATGTTTGTAAATATTTTTTTATTTTCTGTAACTTAGTTCTTTTTTATTTTTTGTACTTTAGCTAGTTTATTTAATTGTATTTATTTGTAGGAATTGTGTTTAATTAATTTATTGATAGTGTAGTGTTAGGTTAATTGTAGGTAATTGTAGGTAGTTTATTTAATTATTTTATTGATAGGGTAGTGTTAGGTTTAATTATAACTTAGGTTAGGATTTATTTTACAGGTAAATTTGTTATTATTTTAACTAGGTAACTATTAAATAGTTCTTAACTATTTAATAGCTATTGTACCTGGTTAAAATAATTACAAAGTTGCCTGTAAAATAAATATTAATCCTAAAATAGCTATAATATAATTATAATTTATATTGTAGCTATATTAGGATTTATTTTACAGGTAAGTATTTAGCTTTAAATAGGAATAAGTTATTTAATAAGAGTTAATTTATTTTGTTAGATAAATATTATATTTAACTTAGGGGGGTGTTAGTGTTAGGGTTAGACTTAGCTTTAGGGGTTAATCCATTTATTAGAATAGCGGTGAGCTCCGATCGGAAGATTAGGGGTTAATAATTGAAGTTAGGTGTCGGCGATGTTAGGGAGGGCAGATTAGGGGTTAATACTATTTATGATAGGGTTAGTGAGGCGGATTAGGGGTTAATAACTTTATTATAGTAGCGCTCAGGTCCGCTCGGCAGATTAGGGGTTAATAAGTGTAGGCAGGTGTCGGCGACGTTGTGGGGGGCAGGTTAGGGGTTAATAAATATAATATAGGGGTCGGCGGTGTTAGGGGTAGCAGATTAGGGGTACATAGGGAGAACGTAGGTTGCGGCGGTTTACGGAGCGGCAGATTAGGGTTTAAAAAAAATATGCTGGGGTCAGCGATAGCGGGGGCGGCAGATTAGGGGTTAATAAGTGTAAGGTTAGGGGTGTTTAGACTCAGGGTTCATGTTAGAGTGTTAGGTGCAGACGTAGGAAGTGTTTCCCCATAGGAAACAATGGGGCTGCGTTAGGAGCTGAACGCTGCTTTTTTGCAGGTGTTAGGTTTTTTTTCAGCTCAAACAGCCCCATTGTTTTCTATGGGAGAATCGTGCACGAGCACGTTTTTGAGGCCGGCCGCGTCCGATTCGGTACATTATAACCATCTCTTATTTACCTTATATCAGTTTGGTCTCAGAGACAATTTCTTAAATTTGTGGATAATCTTTATAGAAGTGCTTCTACGAGAATGCTAGTGAACGGCTTCATGTCCCAGGACATAGCTTTGGGAAGGGGAACCAGACAGGGCTGTCCGCTCTCTCCGCTCCTATTTGATCTCTCAATAGAACCCCTGGCTATACTAGTTAGGCAGCAACTCGAAGGAATCAAGATAGAGAGAAAGGAGCTCAAAATAGCACTCTATGCTGATGACATTTCGAATAATAGAACAGTTTGGATCTTTCTCCGGGTATAGGAATAACACTACAAAGTCAGAGCTCCTCTGGATTAAACAGACCAAAGATTCACCTTTAGTTTTACCCTTCTCTATAGTCCGGGACTCATTTAAGTATTTAGGTATTAGGATATCCTTTAACCCTGAGAATTTGTATACTCTGAATATAACACCAGTTCTTAATAGTATAAGAGAAACCTTTCAACATTGGCAGAATCTCCCTCTCTCTCTTTCTGGGCGTATAGCTCTATATAAGATGATTCTCCTCCCCAAAATCCTCTATATTCTTCAGAACACTCCACTGATCCTTAAGACAAAGGATGTCATCTCCTTCAACTCGGCATTACGATACTTTATCTGGCAAAATAAAAAGCCTAGAATCTCACCAATTTATCTTTACCTATCAAATTCGGAGGGCTCGCTCTCCCTGACCTTCGTATATACGACCAAGTCTTTCTGGCATGCGTAGTAATAGACTGGATAGGTATCAGAGACTATGTGATAACTAATGATCTTGAAAGTAACATAATCTATCCCTTCTCTTTGGTAGCCTTAATACACTGTAATAACAGTGTAATCCCTTCGGAAATAAGAAAGTTAAGAACTATATTCAACCCAATACAGGCTTGGAAGAGGATTTGTAACTCCCTGGGTATTGAATCCAGGGTCTCGAATTTTACTCCAGTCTGGGGTAACCCTCAGTCCCAAGCTGGTTTGCATTCAACACTCTTTCTTAAATGGAAGTTTTTAGGTTTAGCCAATGCCTATCAATTATTAGATCTTGAGAGAAGATGTATTAAATCATTTAATGCTTTTAAGGAGGAATTTCATCTCTCTCACGGAAATAGTTTTGCTCATCTTAAAGCGAGACATTTTGTGCTTAAAGGCAAGGTAAACTTGTGTGCACTCGTAAACAAATTTATCAATAACAGACCAAATTACCATAAGTTTAATTCATCATTTTGACTGTATTTTTTTTTTACCCTCAAATCTTATTTTTTAATCAGTGTCCTGCAACGATTCCTCGTCCGCCCATCTTTTCTATAGAAGTGATTGACACTTCTCTAACACTGTGGCGTCCAATCACCGCTTAGTCCATGCGGCAGTGAACACAGCATATCAGACGTCATCGGACCGCACAGCGCATGCGTCCGACCCGATACGTCTACACTGTTCAACGCGCTCATCCATGACTGATTATGTTACAATATGAATATTAGAAATTGATATTTAGTCAACTATAAGAATTAATATACTTAGTATTAAAATATTTTATTATAAAATTGATAGAATAATGTCGGTATTATAATAGGTAATCACAGGGAATAATGAAGACGAGTCTGTCTCATTTACTGAATAGAAAGTATCGTACGAAAATTGCGCATGCGCATACAAATTGTGGTCCGTGAACGTGCAAAATGGTGACGTAGAGTGCGGGTGGGTTGGGTCTCTACGATGAGGACAAGAAAATAAGAAGTAGAAGCGGGGAGGAGTTTTACAATAAACGGTACGCATATATTTTAATATTTTGCAGGAAAATAAAAAATCAATTGTGTAAAACAACTTAGCGACTGCATTGCAGTGCTAAATAGAAAAGTAAACATGTTTTAAAATGTAGCAAACTTTACCTTGCCTTTAAACTTGTTTCTGACTATGGTTGGAACTGGTCTCTGGGGAGAATTGGATTGAACATTTAATATACCCCTTTAGAAACACTGAATTGGTATTACTAGGCCTATGGTAACTTGCCGTACCCTAATCTCTCCCCTTTTTTATGTTTTGTTTTGTTCCTTTTTGTTTTTTGAGAAAAGCTTAAAATTTATAAATCAAGGTCAAGAGTTAGACCACCTTGAGATTATCTTCAGGTTGTAATATAATCTGCAAAATTTATCTGATATTTAGATTTGGATTATGTATTAGTTTATAACGGGAGACACCTATGTTGAATTTATTGTAAAATTCATGTAGGAAAACAATAAAAAGAAATAAAAATTTAAAAAGAAAAATTAAAAAATTAAAAGCTCTATCTGAATCATGAAAGAAAAAAAATTTGAGTTCATTATCCCTTTAACCACTAGAAAAAAAAGATAAGATTACTAACCTTTAAAGGTCTTGCTGTTTGCACTTAACAGAAAAGGTTTAATATTAGAACTTTTTTAAAAATGTGAATAAGTTGACTGGTCTGGACCTGTAGATGTAATTTATTTTTAGCTAGATGTTAAGCAACAGCAACTATGGTATTGCTAATTTTATAGTACACCAACCCAACTACTATCATGTACTTTATTACATACTTCAACATTAAAGGGATTATACAATTTTAAGCAACTTGAACCAAGTATTTCAAACTTGGAAAGAAATATGTTGAGTTTCATGTCCCTTTAAAGGACCAGTCAACACATTAGATTTGCATAATCAACAAATGCAAGATAACAAGACAATGCAATAGTACTTAGTCTGAACTTCAAATGAGTAGTAGATTTTTTTATAACAAATTTCAAAGTTATGTATATTTCCACTCCCCTTGTACCATGTGATATCAATCAGCCAATCACAAATGCATATACGTATAGCCTGTGAATTCTTGCACATGCTCAGTAGGATCTGGTGACTCAAAAATTGTAAATATAAAAGACTGTGCAAATTTTTTTTTAATGGAAGTAAATTGGAAAGTTGTTTAAAATTACATGCTGTATCTGAATCATGAAAATTTAATTTAACCTGAGTGTCCCTTTAACTAGCACATTGCTATACTGTGAAGTACCCAAATGGACTGTGTCTGGGGGTATGGGTATAGGGGCATGGTTCTGGCGGTATGGGTCTAGGGTTATGTGTCTGGGGGTATGGGTCTAGGGGTATGGGTTTGGGGCATGTAAATGGTGGTATGGGTCTGGGGTACATGTCTTGGGGTATGTCTCTGGGGTATATGTTTTGGGGTATGAGTCTGGGGTATGTGTCTGGTATGTGGATATGGGTGCAGCATTTATGCAGTGCAATGAGTGATGTCTAAGGGGTCGATTTAAAGAGGGCCGAAAGGCACTTGTTCCCCATGTTTCCGCGTGAGCCTTCAGGCTCGTCGGAAACAGCTGCTGCTCCATAACTTGTTCGCTGCCTCTGAGGCTGCGGCCTTCAATCCGCCCGATCCTATACGATCAGGCTGATTGACACCCCCTGCTAGCAGCCGATTGGCCGCGAATCTGCAGGGGGCGGCATTGCACAAGCAGTTCTGGCGAACTGCTTGTGCAATGATAAATGCCAACAGCGTATGCTGTCAGCATTCAGTGATGCCTGTCAGACATGATACACAAGAGCATATCATGTCGGACAGACATTGGTAAATCTACAACTAAGTGTTAGTATATACTGATTTCCACTCTGTACATATGTGTATACTATTTATTTAATGGCAGGTTTCAGATTATAATAACAAAATATTAATATCAATCATCACAAAGATAATTCCATTAGGGTGGATTATTTTCAGTTTGAATGATTTATCAGCATATATTTTAACATAAATCTCTTTTAAGGGACATTGTAGTGGAAAACTGACATGCTAGTGACTCTGTACTGCTATGTGCTTAATCCCTGCAAATTGATCAAACACATACGGCGAGATTACGAGTTTGGCGTTAGCCTTAAAAAGCAGCGTTGAGAGGTACCAACACTGCTTTTTATCTAACGCTGGTATTATAAGTCTGACAGGTAGAGGCTCACCGCTCACTTTTCTTCCGCGACTCGAGGCTACCGCAAATCCCCTTACGTCAATTGCGTATCCTATCTTTTCCATGGGATTTGCCTAACGCTGGTATTACGAGTCTTGGAAGAAGTGAGCGGTAGACCCTCTCCTGTCAAGACTTCGACCGCATTTAAAAGTCAGTAGTTAAGAGTTTTATGGGCTAACGCCGGAACATAAAACTCTTAACTAAAGTGCTAAAAAGTACACTAACACCCATAAACTACCTATTAACCCCTAAACCAAGGCCCCCCACATCGCAAACACAAAAATAATTTTTTTAACCCCTATTCTGCCGACCGGACATCGCCGCCACTTTAATAAATGTATTAACCCCTAAACCGCCGCACTCCCACCTCGCAAACACTAGTTAAATTTTATTAACCCCTAATCTGCCCCCCCAATGTCGCCGCAACTATATTAAATTAATTAACCCCTAATCTGCTGCCGCCAACGTCGCCGCCACTATAATACATTTATAAACCCCTAAACCTAAGTCTAACCCTAACCCTAACACCCCCTAACTTAAATATAATTTAAATAAAACAAAATAAATTTACTATAATTAATTAAATTATTCCTATTTAAAACTAAATACTCACCTGTAAAATAAACCCTAAGCTAGCTACAATATAACTAATAATTACATTGTAGCTAGCTTAGGATTTATATTTATTTTACAGGCAACTTTGTATTTATTTTAACTAGGTAGAATAGTTATTAAATAGTTATTAACTATTTAATAACTACCTAGCTAAAATAAGTACAAAATTACCTGTAAAATAAATCCTAACCTAAGTTACAATTACACCTAACATTACACTATCATTAAATAAATTACCTAAACTACCTACAATTAAATACAATTAAATTCAATAAACTATAGTACAAAACCCCCCCACTAAATTACAGAAAATAAAAAAGAATTACAAGAATTTTAAACTAATTACACCTAATCTAATCCCCCTAATAAAATAAAACAGCCCCCCAAAATAATAAAATTTCCCTACCCTATACTAAATTACAAATAGCCCTTAAAAGGGCCTTTTGCGGGGCATTGCCCCAAAGTAATCAGCTCTTTTACCTGTAAAAGAAAAATACAATACCCCCCAACATTAAAACCCACCACCCACACACCCAACCCTACTCTAAAACCCACCCAATCCCCCCTTAAAAAAACCTAACTCTAACCCCCTAAAGATCTCCCTACCTTGAGCCGTCTTCACCCAGCCGGGCACAAGTGGTCCTCCATACGGCAGAAGTCTTCATCCGATCGGGGCAGAAGAGCAGAAGAGGTCCTCCAGACGGCAGAAGGCTTCATCCAGGCTACATCTTCTATCTTCATCCTTCCGGAGCGGAGCCATCTTCTATCCAGCCGACGCTGAGCCATCCTCTTTAAACGACGTCCTAACGAAGAATTAAGGTTCCTTTAAATGACGTCATCCAAGATGGCGTCCCTTGAATTCCGATTGGCTGATAGAATTCTATCAGCCAATTGGAATTAAGGTAGGAAAAATCCTATTGGCTGATGCAATCAGCCAATAGGATTGAGGTCGCATTCTATTGGCCAATAGAATGCGAGCTCAATCCTATTGGCTGATCCAATCAGCCAATAGGATTTTTCCTACCTTAATTCCGCTGGTATTGAGGTGAGATGTGGAGCTAAATTCTGCTCTACGATCACCTTTTTGCGGCTAACGCCAGGTTTAAAAAAGCCTGTAATACCAGCGTTGTCTTAAGGGAGCGTTAGAAAAAAAACGCCTCGCTAGCAACGCACCCCTGTTAAGGCCAAACTCGTAATCTCTGCGATAGTTAATGTACCAATCAGGAGCTGCAAAGCAATGTTGATTCTGAGCGGAAGCATGACCCAGTTGTGTAACTAGCGCTGCTGATTGGGTTTGAAGCAGTTTTCACTCAGGACCATTACAGTGTCAATTTTTTAAAGATTTGTGTTAAATTAAATGCTAATAAATCTTATCAATTAAAATAAATAATCCACCCTATAGCAATTATCTTTGTGATAAAAATGAAAACATTCCATTCTCCACTAAAATGTTGTCCTAAAGGACCATTAAATACAGTTGAATTGCATAATCAACATATACATAATAAAAAGACAATATAACAGCACTTACTTTGAATTTCAAATTAGTAGTAGATATTTTTTCTGGCAAATTTCAAAGTTAATCCCATTTTCGCTCCCTGTACCATGTGACAGCCATTAGCCAATCAAAAAACAAACATATATATGTATATACTGTGCACTCTTGCACATGCTCAGTAGGAACAGTGAGTATCTAAAAAAGACTGCACATTTTGATAATGGTTGTAAATTGGAAAGTTTTTTTTTAAAGTTGCCTGCTCTATCAGAGTCATGAAAGTTTTTAATTTTTACTTTATTGTAACTTTAAAATCAGTGGCGTTTTTTTGTAGATATATTATGTAACAAGTTCTCCAACCAAATTAGAATTTCCCATACTGAGATATTGTTTTCTCCTTTTGCTAGGCTCTGCCAAATTTGCTTTTGGTTTCTTATCAGCAGATCCTGTTAACATAAATCTCCTAATATTATAAAGAAAATACATATAAACCTCCTTTCCAACCTGTTAGATTATATCATGCAAAAATTCAGTTTTGATTCCTCTATTTTGTGACTGCCTTATCTGCACTGGTAAAATTAGGAGCTAACATTCAAAATGATAAATTATAGTGCACGTTGCATTCAGTTTTGAGTAGAAGCTTTTGTGCAGTACACGTGTATTAAAGGGAAACTGAACCCACATTTTTTCTTTCATAATTGAGATTAGAGCATCCAATTTTAAGCAACTTTCTAATTTACTCCTATTATCATTTTTTCTTCGTTCTATTGCTATCTTTATTTGAAAAAGCAGAAATGTAAGCTTATGAGCCAGCCCATTTTTGGTTCAGCACCCAGGATAGCGCTTGATGATTGGTGACTGCATTTATCCACCAATCAGCAAGTGCTACCTAGGTGCTGAACCAAAGATGGACCAGCTTGTAAACTTACAGTCCTGCTTTTTCAAATAAAGATAGCAAGAGAACGAACAAAAATTGATAATGGGAGTAAATTAGAAAGTTGCTTAAAATTACATGCTCTGTCTGAATCATGAAAGAAAAAAATGGGTTCAGTGTCCCTTCAACAAAAAATGCTTCTAATACCATAAACTATCACTGTTTCAGAGTGCTGGAGGTGCTTTGTATTGTGCCAATAGCATTAGCTACATATGCAATGTTGCCAAAGCTATATGTCACCAATAGCTCTATGAGCCAGGTGCAGAAACAGGATTTGGGTACAGAGAATTTCTATGTATGCTGCATACACCCATACACAGTGAAAACTCTAACTGAAATAATGACTGGAATTGCTAGAAGCACTTTAAAATTTGTTTCTATTCAAAGCTGTAAGGAACTGAATTTTATGTCCTTTAATTACCCCACCCAACATATGTATGGAAGCAATGTGGAAATTCTGGATTTTCTACAATTGTGGGTAAACACATGAAAACTCATAAGAAACAGGAGATTTCACATTTCTCAGACCAGCACAAAAGCAAAACATACGAATCAGAATGTCAGACTACAATTGTTTCATTGTAACTAATAACTGGCTTGATGTTTGCAGTTTTATTGATATTGTTAATTTATGACGTCTGCACAATTAACCCTCTACTGTGATTTTTGCTTTATTTTTTTATGTTTTGAGTGTGTCATAAATATTTTGATGGTCACATTTTATTTGATGGTCATACCTTCGACACTTTCGTATGCTTAATAGAAATGTTTTAATTTTAACATCCATTTATAGGAATCTTGTGTCATATGTTTGTACACATTGAGGCCGAATTATTAAATGTCTGTTGGACCTGATCCGACAGTGCGGATCAGGTCCAACAGACATCGCTGAATGCGGAGAGCAATACGCTCTCCGTATTCAGCATTGCACCAGCAGTCAGATAGAATATGCCAGTCCCGCAATGGATACAGATTTTGTGGGTTTGGTGGGTGGGGTTTTGTAATGTTAGGAGGTGTTTGTTTTTATTTGTTTGCAAAAGAGTTGTTAACTTTAGGGCAATGCCCTACAAAAGGCCCATTTAAGGGCCCTTGGTAGTTTATTATAGATTAGGTTTTTTTATTTTGGGGTGTTTTTTTTTTTGTTTTTTTCAAACAGGGTATTAGAATAGGAATCATTTTTATTATTTTGGATAATTTCGTTTGTTATTTTTTGTAATGGTAGTTTTTTTATTTTTTGTAATTTTAGTTTTTATTATTCTTTGTAATTGTAGTTTTAATTTTTTAGTAATCTTAGTTTTTTTTATTTTTATTAATGTTAGGTTTTTGACTTTTATTAATGTTAGGTTTTATTAGTTTAATCTTAGGTTTTATTTTTATCTCACAGGTAAGTTTGTATTTATTTTTAGTAGGTAGTTAGTAAATAGTTATATTGTAGCTAGCTTAGGTTTTATTTTTATTTCACAGGTAAGTTTGTATTTATTTTTACATAGGTAGTTAAAGGGACAGTCAACACTAGTGATGTCGCGAACATAAAAATTTCGGTTCGCAAACTGAGAACGCGAACTTCCACAACTGTTCGCGAACGGGCAAACCGGGCGATTCGCCATAGACTTCAATAGGCAGGCGAACTTTAAAACCCACAGGGACTCTTTCTGGCCACAATAGTGATGGAAAAGTTGTTTCAAGGGGACTAACACCTGGACTGTGGCATGCCGGCGGGGGGATCCATGGCAAAACTCCCATGGAAAATTACATAGTTGATGCAGAGTCTGGTTTTAAGCCATAAAGGGCATAAATCACCTAACATTCCTAAATTGTTTTGAATAACGTGCTTAAAAACATCAGGTATGATGTTGTATCGATCAGGTAGTGTAAGGGTTACGCCCGCTTCACAGTGACAGACCAAACTCCCCGTTTAAAGGGACAGTCTACACCAGAATTTTTATTGTTTTAAAAGATAGATAATCTCTTTATTTCCCATTTCCCAGTTTTGCATAACTAACACATTTATAATAATATACTTTTAACCTCTGTGATTATCTTGTATCTAAGCCTCTGCAAACTGCCCCTTTTTTCAGTTCTTTTGACAGACTTGCAGTCTAGCCAATCAGTGCCTGCTCCCAGATAACTTCTCGTGCACGAGCACAGTGTTATCTATATGAAATACGTGAACTAACACCCTCTAGTGGTGAAAAACTGTTAAAATGCAATCTGAAAGAGGTGGGCTTCAAGGTCTAAGAAATTAGCATATGAACCTCCTAGGTTAAGCTTTCAACTAAGAATACCAAGAGATCAAAGCAAAATTGGTGATAAAAGTAAATTGGAAAATTGTTTAAAATTACATGCTCTATCTGAATCATGAAAGTTTATTTTGGCCTAGACTGTCCCTTTAACGCACCGCAAACAGTCCATTTGCACAATCGCAAACTCCCCATTTGCACAAGGTTGGATACCAAGCTAGCCATGTTCCGTTCCTTGTTCTCACTGATGTCATTGAAGGTCTCTTCCTCCACCCAGCCACGTACAACACCAAGGGTCCCCGAAAGGTGACAACAAGCCCCCTGGGACGCCTGCTGTGTTTGGTCTTCCACCTCCTCAAAGCCACCTTCCTCCTCTGACTCCTCTTCTTCAGACTCCTCTCTCTGCGCTGTCTCTCTCTGCATTATTATAAGGTGTGTTAAGTAGTACTATTCCTATCAGTTTAATCCCTGTTACGTGTATATGGCATCGATTTTAGGAACCGGGAGATGGAAAAAGATGCTTGGTCGGTCATCCTACTTCAAATTTGGGGCACTGCGCGTGCAATCTAATGTGCCACCAGATAGGAGTGGTGTGTTAAGTAGTTCTATTCTTATCAGTTTAATCCCTGTTACATCCCCTATCAGGGGACGTGTATATGGCATCGATTTTAGGAACCGGGAGATGGAAAAAGATGCTTGGTCGGTCCTCCTACTTCAAATTTGGGGCACTGCGCGTGCAATCTAATGTGCCACCAGATAGGAGTGGTGTATTAAGTAGTTCTATTCTTATCAGTTTAATCCCTGTTACGCCCCCTATCAGGGGACGTGTATATGGCATCAATTTTAGGAACCCGGAGATGGAAAAAGATTCTTGGTCGATCCTCCTACTTCAAATTTGGGGCACTGCGCGTGCAATCTAATGTGCCACCAGATAGGAGTGGTGTGTTAAGTAGTACTATTCTTATCAGTTTAATCCGTTACGTCCCCTATAAGGGGACGTGTATATGGCATCGATTTTAGGAACCGGGAGATGGAAAAAGATGCTTGGTCGGTCCTCCTACTTCAAATTTGGGGCACTGCGCGTGCAATCTAATGTGCCACCAGATAGGAGTGGTGTGTTAAGTAGTACTATTCCTATCAGTTTAATCCCTGTTATGTGCCTTTTTTTTTGGTTTGGTTTTTGAAGCCACAGTGCAGCACCAGAGGCCAGAAAAATTAGGCATGTACACATGCCTGAAAAATTAGGTATTGTTGCAGCCGCTGCTGTAGCAGCGGCCAGAAAAATTGATGTTTGTTTCCCAGGCAAAAAGTGCCCTAAAACTTTGCGGCTTGAACCCTAGTTGGTGGTGGATAAGTCACGCAAGTCATCCGGCATTCAGAGATCAAATACAGCAGCGTGTGGACCATTTTTAGCCCAAGTCAGCTCATCTCATCAGGCCTTTTTTAGTCGAATGTATCGCCCACTGTCAGTCCCTTTGGGATCCATCCCTCATTCATCTTAATAAAGGTGAGGTAATCTAGACTTTTTTGACCTAGGCGACTTCTCTTCTCAGTGACAATACCTCCTGCTGCACTGAAGGTCCTTTCTGACAGGACACTTGAAGCGGGGCAGGCCAGAAGTTCTATCGCAAATTGGGATAGCTCAGGCCACAGGTCAAGCCTGCACACCCAGTAGTCAAGGGGTTCATCGCTCCTCAGAGTGTCGAGATCTGCAGTTAAGGCGAGGTAGTCTGCTACCTGTCGGTCGAGTCGTTCTCTGAGGGTGGACCCCGAAGGGCTGTGGCGATGCGTAGGACTTAAAAAGCCCCGCATGTCCTCCAACAACAACACGTCTGTAAAGCGTCCTGTCCTTGCCGGCGTGGTCGTGGGAGGAGGAGGATTACTTTCACCTCTTCCCCTGTTAGATTCCCGTTGTGCTGTGACATCACCCTTATACAGTGTGTAAAGCATACTTTTTAATTTATTTTGGAACTGCTGCATCCTTTCCGACTTGCGGTAATTCGGTAACATTTCAGGCACTTTCTGCTTATACCGGGGGTCTAGTAGCGTGGACACCCAGTACAGGTCGTTCTCTTTCAGCCTTTTTATACGAGGGTCCCTCAACAGGCACAACAGCATGAAAGACCCCATTTGCACAAGGTTGGATGCCGAGCTACTCATGTCCCTTTCCTCGTCCTCAGTGATCTCACTGAAGGTATCTTCTCCCCCCCAGCCACGTACAACACCACGGGTACGAGATAGGTGACAACGAGCACCCTGGGATGCCTGTTGTGGTTGGTCTTCCTCCACTTGCTCAAAGCCACATTCCTCCTCTGACTCCTCTTCCTCACAATCCTCTTCCAGCGTTGCCGCAGGTCCAGCAAGCGATGCTGATAAGGCTGTTTCTGGTGGTGATGGTGACCACAACTCTTCCTCTTCACGCTCATCTACGGCCTGATCCAGCACTCTTCGCAGGGCACGCTCCAGGAAGAAAACAAATGATATGATGTCACTGATGGTGCCTTCGGTGCGACTGACTAACTTTGTCACCTCCTCAAAAGGACGCATGTATCAGGTTCCTTGGTTATTTGAATCACAACTGCAGAGTCTAAATAAATTATATTTGTTTCACAACTGAAGTACAGGCTATTATATCAGCATAGACTGTTTTATTCAGAGTGATTTTTATAAGTAATGGCAGTAAGTCTTTATATGGTTATATTATATCGTTATACCATATAAATATTTAGAGGCTGAAAATAAGTATTATTATTAATAACAACATTTGACAATAATTGTGCTCAAACCCAAATGTGAGAGATAGTGTTCATTGTAATAATCACTGAGGCATGAGAGATGTGAGACACACAGACTGCAGCTGCTGACAGGGGCGTGACCTGCTGCGAGACACAGCACACAGAGTAAGGCTTGCAGCGTGGCAAACTGAACACAGACTAGTGATTGTAAATGGAGCTGTGAGACACGCTGAGTTGTAAGGAGCTGTATGGCACGCTGAGATGTATGAGGCTGTGTGACGTCACATAAAGTCCGTTACTGTCCGGTATGAGAATGTATTCAAAGGAAGTTCATAGAATTAAATAAAACATTCGTTGCAATCAAAGTAATTTCTGAGAGACAAAGTCAGTTTACAAAAGTTCAAAAAGGAAACATGAAATTTGTAATTAGCCGTTACCTAAGGCATCCAAGGTAAATTAGATTTGATACTAATACCGTAGTAGTAGTTGGTAGAATCCTCCTGTTGGAAATTAGATAGCAATTCCTGTAGAGATGAGGAGTTGAATAACTTAATACTTCTTGGAATAGCAATCTTCAGGATGAATGAGACTAGTTGTTATTAGTCCCTTTGTGACCAAACTGCAGCTGGTATTTGTAAATCCAAATGTTAAAGTAGTAGAAGTAAAACTTCTTTTGATAAGTATATAGCTTATAAGAAAGGGAGCACTGGTTTCAGCAAACAATACTCAACAACTAAGCACTTGTTTGGGGCGGGGTGATGCCTTAAGTACAGGTGAGGAAGGTGAGTTGAGGCAAAAAGTAAAAGCAGGACTGGAATCCTTACAGATCCCCCCCCTCAAGCAAGCCGACCACGGGTTGGAATTTAGGTCTGTTTGGATATCTTCTATGAAAACGAGCAATAAGCTTTGGAGCATTAATGTGTGCATGAGGTTCCCAAGTATCATCCTCTGGGGCGAACCCTTTCCATCGGACCAGATACTGTAATTCCCCATTATAAAATCTTGAGTCCAAAAGATCATAAACTTCATAGACATCAGTGCCCAATTGAATAGGAGAAGGGGGTAGAAGAGGTACATCAGGTTTATCTCCCAAGTAGGGTTTCAATAATGATACATGGAAAGTTGGGTGGATGGGTAAAGAATCAGGTATATCAAGCCTGACGGCATTTTCATTGATGATGTGTAGAATTTTGAATGGGCCAAGGAACAACCCAGCCAATTTTTTACTTGGTAAGTGCATTTTAATGTTTTTGGAAGATAACCAAACATAGTCCCCTATAGAATATTTCGGAGAAGCTCTACGACGTAAATCATAAAATTTCTTCTGAGAAGCCTGAGCTTGTTTGATGTTATCTCGTAAGTGTAGGAAATTTTCAGCTATGTTTTGTGTTAGCACATCAACAGATGGTGAGTCATGTGTAGAAGTCGTTTGGATAGTGAATCTTGGATTAAAACCATAATTGGCGAAAAAGGGAGAGTAATTTGTAGTGCTGTTAATGGTATTGTTATAGGCAAATTCAGCCATGGAGAGAAAGGAAGTCCATTTATTTTGATGATATGAACAATAGCATCGTAGATATTGCTCAAGCCACTGATTGAGTCTCTCAGTTTGGCCATTAGTCTGAGGGTGGAAGGCTGTGCTTAACCTTTGATCGATTTGGAGTGCTTTAGTGAGTGCTTTCCAGAAGCGTGAGGTGAATTGGGTTCCTCTATCAGTAGTTAAAATGGATGGTAACCCGTGGTATCGTACAATGTGGTTTAGAAATAAATATGCTGTTTCAATGGAAGTGGGTAACTTATGAAAAGGAATAAAATGTGCCATTTTAGTAAAATGATCGGTAACAACTAAAATGGTGGTTTGTCCAGAACTAGGTGGTAGATCAACTATAAAATCCATTCCCAAATGAGACCAAGGAGATTCCGGTACTTCCAAAGGAATTAAATAGCCATAGGGAGGTCTCCTTTCTGGTTTTGATACTGTACAGGTTGTACAATGTTGTATATATTCCTTTATACTGGTTTTCATCGATGGCCACCAGTAACTTCTGGAGATGAGCTCATGTGTACGTTTGATTCCTGGATGACCAATTAGTGGAGGGTCATGATGATCTTTGATTATTTTCTGTCTGAAACGTTCTGGAATATAAAGTTTAGAACCATGGAAGTAAAAACCATCCTGGAGGGTTAGGCTATCTAGTAGGGTTTGGTCTTCTGAAGAAAGATCAGATTGGTATTCCTTATCCTGTTGAGATAGGATAGCAAGGAATCGAGTAGGGGGAAGAATGCTAGTAGGAGAGTCTTCCTGTATAGGTCTTGGATCTCGTCGAGAGAGTGCATCTGCCTTCCCATTTTTTGAACCCGGCCTGTACATGATTTGGAAATTGAAACGACTAAAGTAGAGACTCCATCTCACTTGACGTCCAGATAAAGTTTTATTATTTTGTAGATATTCCAAATTCCGGTGATCCGTATAAATCACTATAGGTAGGGAGGTACCTTCAAGGAGATGTCTCCAGAATTCGAAGGCTCTTTTAATGGCTAGAAGTTCCTTGTCCCCAATGGAATAATTGATCTCTGCTGGAGTCATAATTTTTGAATAGAACCCAACTGGGTGTAGTGGTTCTGTAGGAGACTGTCTTTGGGAGAGGACAGCGCCAAGAGCATAATCTGAAGAATCCACCTCTAGGGTATATTGAAGGTTTGGATCAGGATATTTCAGAATGGGGGCAGATGAAAAGGAATTCTTTAGGAAGTTGAACGCATCATCCTGTTCTTTAGTCCACTGGAAAGAGCAATTAGCACTAGTTAATTTAGTCAGAGGTTTTGCAATTTTAGAAAAATTGCGAATGAACTTTCTGTAATAGTTACTGAAACCAAGAAACTTTTGTAGTTCTTTCCGTGTTGAAGGTGTGGGCCATGATTTTACTGCTTCCACTTTGTTATCTTGCATTTGAATCCCATTTGGGCTGATGGAGTAACCCAGGAACTCTATTTTGTTGGTGTGGAAAATACATTTTTCCAATTTGGCGTATAGCCGATGGACTTGGAGTCTTGCTAAAACCCAACTAACATGTTTGATATGTTCTTCTAGATTTGTGGAATAGATTAAAATGTCATCTAGGTAGACAACAACACATGTGTCAAGGAGATCATGGAAAATGTCATTAATAAAGAACTGGAAAGTTGCGGGTGCGTTAGTTAAGCCGAAAGGCATAACTAGATATTCAAACAACCCGTACCTAGTTCTAAAAGCGGTAAGCCACTCATCCCCCTCACGGATACGCACTAAATTGTACGCCCCTCTCAAATCTAATTTAGTAAAAATCTGAGCATGCCTGAGTCTTTCTATGAGTTCAGGAATGAGGGGGAGAGGGTATCGGTTTTTTATGGTTATTTTGTTCAATTGTCTGAAGTCAATGATAGGCCGAAGAGATTGGTCTTTGTTCCGCACAAAGAACATTCCTGCACCAGCAGGAGAAACCGAAGGACGGATAAACCCTTTCTTTAGATTTTCATCTAGGTAAGTTTTTAGATGATCCAGTTCCGGTTGACAAAGTGGGTATAAATGTCCAATAGGTGGCGTTGTTCCAGGTTTCAGTTCAATAGGGCAGTCGTAGATTCTGTGTGGGGGAAGGGTATCTGCTTCCTTCTTACTGAAGACTTCAGAGAACTGCTTGTACATTTCTGGTATCAGAGTTTCTGATGTGGAGGATAAACTGTGAAAAGAAATTCTATGGCAAGTCTGTTGACAGAAATCAGAATTTAGTTGAACTTTTAAGGATTTCCAATTAATATCAGGTTCGTGTAGCTGTAACCAAGCTAGCCCAAGTACTATTGGGAATAATGGAGAAGTGATTACATCAAAAGTGAGATGTTCATGATGTGTTTTTAATGTAGTGACAGAGAGCGGGATGGTGTGATGTGTAATTGGCCCTGATGATATCTCAGAGCCATCAACCACACGAAGGAAAATAGGAGACAACTTTTTTATCAATGGTATTTTATTTTTAGAAACCAGAGAACTGTCAATGTAGTTTCCTTGTGCTCCTGTATCCAAGATGGCTGGAATGGTCAGTTGTTTATTTGCCCACTGTAGAGAAAGAAGTAAAGAACAATGAAGAGGGTTGTTATGCTTTGACTGGAGAGAAAGATTGGTATGGTACTTACTCTTCTTGTTCTGTGGCAAAGATGGGCAATCCTTTAAAGTATGAGATGAGGATGCGCAATACATGCAGAGGCCTCTAGTCTTCCTTCTGATACGTTCTTCAGGAGTTAGAGGACCTCTGAAAGAACTTATATCCATTGCTTCAGCACCAGTTGAACCAGTATGAGGACTGTTAGAAGTGGGATGGTTAAAAACCTTATCCTTCTTATGAACAATTTCAGGGTATTGACGTTCAAATCTTCTTTCACGTAATCTCCTATCAATTTGCCTGCTGAGCTTCATAAGGCCTTCCAATGTTTCAGGTAACTCAGTTCGGGCTAATTCATCTTTTACTGCGTCAGAGAGTCCAAGCCTGAACTGGTTTTTTAAAGCAATGGCGTTCCACTGAGAGTCAATAGAATATTGCTTGAATTCTGTTATGTAACATTCAACAGGTTTGGTACCTTGTTTTAAGTTCCTCATCTTTTTCTCAGCAGTATACTGTAGGTTAGAATCATAGTATAATTCATCCATGATATCCAGAAAAGATGAAAAAGATGAAAGAACAGCATTATTTGTCTCAAAGAGAGTGTCTGCCCAAATGCGAGGTTCACCTCTTAAATAGCTTATCATTGTAAGGACTTTAACCCTATCATTTGGGTATGTTTTAGGTTTAAGGGTGAAATTAAGCAGACAAGCATTTTTGAATTGACGGTATAAATTCCTATCTCCATTGAAAAAATCTGGAGGTGCAATAAATGGTTCTGACAGATTGTCAGGAAGGCTCTGTTTAATAGAGACAGTGTCTTTTATTACATTTCTTAAAGTTTCATTTTCTAATTGTAACTCTCTAAAGGCTTGACTAAGTTGGTCAACTCTTTGTGTTAAATTATAAACAATTTGAGGAAGCTCTGCTGGATCCATATTTTAGGGCTTAGTTGTTATATCAGGTTCCTTGGTTATTTGAATCACAACTGCAGAGTCTAAATAAATTATATTTGTTTCACAACTGAAGTACAGGCTATTATATCAGCATAGACTGTTTTATTCAGAGTGATTTTTATAAGTAATGGCAGTAAGTCTTTATATGGTTATATTATATCGTTATACCATATAAATATTTAGAGGCTGAAAATAAGTATTATTATTAATAACAACATTTGACAATAATTGTGCTCA
Organism: Bombina bombina; assembly: GCF_027579735.1. Classification (NCBI taxonomy): domain Eukaryota; kingdom Metazoa; phylum Chordata; class Amphibia; order Anura; family Bombinatoridae; genus Bombina; species Bombina bombina. The sequence goes on along the minus strand of NC_069499.1, from coordinate 1,112,285,708 downwards.
AACCCAAATGTGAGAGATAGTGTTCATTGTAATAATCACTGAGGCATGAGAGATGTGAGACACACAGACTGCAGCTGCTGACAGGGGCGTGACCTGCTGCGAGACACAGCACACAGAGTAAGGCTTGCAGCGTGGCAAACTGAACACAGACTAGTGATTGTAAATGGAGCTGTGAGACACGCTGAGTTGTAAGGAGCTGTATGGCACGCTGAGATGTATGAGGCTGTGTGACGTCACATAAAGTCCGTTACTGTCCGGTATGAGAATGTATTCAAAGGAAGTTCATAGAATTAAATAAAACATTCGTTGCAATCAAAGTAATTTCTGAGAGACAAAGTCAGTTTACAAAAGTTCAAAAAGGAAACATGAAATTTGTAATTAGCCGTTACCTAAGGCATCCAAGGTAAATTAGATTTGATACTAATACCGTAGTAGTAGTTGGTAGAATCCTCCTGTTGGAAATTAGATAGCAATTCCTGTAGAGATGAGGAGTTGAATAACTTAATACTTCTTGGAATAGCAATCTTCAGGATGAATGAGACTAGTTGTTATTAGTCCCTTTGTGACCAAACTGCAGCTGGTATTTGTAAATCCAAATGTTAAAGTAGTAGAAGTAAAACTTCTTTTGATAAGTATATAGCTTATAAGAAAGGGAGCACTGGTTTCAGCAAACAATACTCAACAACTAAGCACTTGTTTGGGGCGGGGTGATGCCTTAAGTACAGGTGAGGAAGGTGAGTTGAGGCAAAAAGTAAAAGCAGGACTGGAATCCTTACAGCATGAGCCTACAGGCATTGCGCATTAGCGTCCAGTAACGTGGCAAAAAAATTCCCAGCTACGCAGAGGCTGTCCTAGCACCCCGGTCATACAAATAGTTGTTAACGACTTTTTCTTGTTGTAGCAGGCGGTCGAACATTAGGAGTGTTGAATTCCAACGTGTCGGGCTGTCGCAAATCAAGCACCTCACTGGCATGTTGTTTCGCCGCTGGATATCTGAAAAGTGCGCCATGGCCGTGTAGGAACGCTTGAAATGGCCACACACCTTCCTGGCCTGCTTCAGGGCATCCTGTAAGCCTGGGTACTTATGCACAAAGCGTTGTACGATCAGATTACACACATGTGCCATGCACGGCACATGTGTCAACTTGCCCAAATTCAATGCCGCCACCAAATTTCTTCCGTTGTCACTAACCACTTTGCCGATCTCCAGTTGGTGCGGAGTCAGCCACTGATCCACCTGTGCGTTCAGGGCAGACAGGAGTGCTGGTCTGGTGTGACTCTCTGCTTTCAGGAAAGTCAACCCCAAGACGGCGTGACACTGCCGTATCCGGGATGTGGAATAGTACCTGGGGAGCTGGGGGGGTGCCGTTGATGTGGAGCAAGACGCAGCAGCAGAAGAGGACTCAGCTGAGGAGGTTCTGGAAGAGGATGGAGTAGGAGGAGTAGAGGAGGTGGCAGCAGGCCTGCCTGCAAGTCGTGGCGGTGTCACCAACTCCTCTGCAGAGCCACGCATTCCATGCTTGGCAGCCGTCAGCAGGTTTACCCAATGCGCAGTGTAGGTGATATACCTGCCCTGACCATGCTTTGCAGACCAGGTATCAGTGGTCAGATGGACCCTTGCCCCAACACTGTGTGCCAGACATGCCATTACTTCCTTTTGCACAATCGAGTACAGGTTGGGGATTGCCTTTTGTGCAAAGAAATTTCGGCTGGGTACCTTCCACTGCGGTGTCCCAATAGCTACACATTTTTTGAACGCCTCAGACTCCACCAGCTTGTATGGTAAAAGCTGGCGGGCTAAGAGTTCAGTCAAGCCAGCTGTCAGATGCCGGGCAAGGGGGTGACTTTGTGACAATGGCTTCTTACGCTCAAACATGTCCTTGACAGACACCTGACTGTGGGCAGATGAGCAGGAACTGCTCAAGGCGAGACACGGAGTGGCGGATGGTTGAGAGGGGGCAAGGAGGACAGCAGTGGTTGACGTGGCTGAAGATGCTGGACCAGGAGGAGGATGGCGGCTTTTAGTTTGTGTGCTGCTTGTACTCATGTGTTGATCCCATAGGCGTTTGTGATGTGCGATCATGTGCCTTCGCAAAGCAGTTGTACCTAGGTGGGTGTTGGACTTCCCACGACTCAGTTTCTTTTGGCACAGGTTGCAAATGGCATCGCTGTTGTCAGAGGCAGACACACAAAAAAAATGCCACACTGCTGAGCTCTGCAATGACGGCAATCTGGTGGTGGCAACAGCATGCGTTGATTGGCGTGCTGTCTGGCTGACCCCGGGTGCCGATGCATGCTGTCTGACTGTGCCACTAGCTCCTTGCGATGACCTCCCCCTCCTTCCAACTTGTCTCCTCCTCCTCTCTGTCTCCCCATCTGAACTTTCCCCCTCTTCTTCTTCTCTTCTAGCGGGCACCCACGTGACATCCACGGACGCATCGTCATCATCAACCGCTTCACTTGTATCTGACAAGTCAACAAAGGAAGCAGCAGCGGGTACAACATCATCATCATCACACTGTACATCCATGTGTGTAATGCTGCCTGACTGAGACATATCCCTGTTATCTACATCCTCTGGCAATAATGGTCGCGCATCACTATCACTCATTTCTTCCAACTGATGTGTAAATAACTCCTCTGACAGATCAAGTGAAGCGGCTGTGGTGCTAGTGTTGGTGGTGGCAGCAGGCGGGCGAGTGGTAACTTGAGAGGTGCCCGAAGCTAAGCTGGAGGAGTATGGTGCATCTAGGTTCCGAGCGGAAGCTGTAGAAGATTGGGTGTCCTGTGTTATCCAGTCAACTATGTCCTCAGAAATGTTCGAGTTAGGGGTACGTGGCCTCTGAACACTGGGCATTATTCTAGGGCCAAAGGGAATCACAGCACAACGAACACGACGGCCCCTGCGGGGTGGCCTGACTCTGCCTGTCATTATTTTTTCGTTTAGATGTACTATGCGTGCAAGCTACTGTGACAACAGATATGAGTGGCACTGTGCACTAGCAGAAGTTGGCAGAGTAGACGCTATAGGCCTGACACACACGCTTGCAGACAACTAACTGCTATTCAATCTATTACAGTCAAAAAATATTTTTTTTTAAATGTACACTACTGTTACACCAGATATGAGTTGCACTGGGGTGACACTGTGCCCTGGCAGGCACTGAAACGCACACGTGTGAAGGAAACTGACTGCTATTATTTAACACAGTCAAAAAAGTGTTGTTTTTTTTTAAATCTACACTACTGTTACACCAGATATGAGTTGCACTGGGGTGACACTGTGCCCTGGCAGGCACTGAAACGCACACGTGTGAAGGAAACTGACTGCTATTATTTAACACAGTCAAAAAAGTGTTGTTTTTTTAAAATCTACACTACTGTTACACCAGTTATGAGTTGCACTGGGGTGACACTGTGCCCTGGCAGGCAGGCACTGAAACGCACACGTGTGAAGGAAACTGACTGCTATTATTTAACACAGTCAAAAAAGTATTGTTTTTTTTTAAATCTACACTACTGTTACACCAGAATTGAGTTGCACTGGGGTGACACTGTGCCCTGGCAGGCAGGCACTGAAACGCACACGTGTGAAGGAAACTGACTGCTATAATTTAACACAGTCAAAAAAACACAATTTATGCTTACCTGATAAATTTATTTCTCTTGTGGTGTATCCAGTCCATGGATCATCCATTACTTGTGGGATATTCTCATTCCCAACAGGAAGTTGCAAGAGGACACCCACAGCAGAGCTGTAATATAGCTCCTCCCCTAACTGTCATAGCCAGTCATTCGACCGAAAACAAGCCGAGAAAGGAGGAACCATAGGGTGTAGTGGTTACTGTAGTTTAAATTTAAAAATTACCTGCCTTAAAATGACAGGGCGGGCCGTGGACTGGATACACCACAAGAGAAATACATTTATCAGGTAAGCATAAATTGTGTTTTCTCTTGTAACGTGTATCCAGTCCACAGATCATCCATTACTTGTGGGATACCAATACCAAAGCTAAAGTACACGGATGAAGGGAGGGACAAGGCAGGAACTTAAATGGAAGGAACCACTGCCTGTAAAACCTTTCTCCCAAATATAGCCTCCGAAGAAGCAAAAGTATCAAATTTGTAAAATTTTGAAAAAGTATGAAGCGAAGACCAAGTCGCCGCCTTGCAAATCTATTCAACAGAAGTCTAATTTTTAAAGGCCCAAGTGGAAGCCACAGCTCTAGTGGAATGAGCTGTAATCCTTTCAGGAGGCTGCTGTCCAGTAGTCTCATAGGCTAAGCGGATTAGGCTTCTTAGCCAAAAAGAAAAAGAGGTTGCCAAAGCCTTTTGACCTCTCCTCTGTCCAGAGTAGACAACAAACAAAGCAGATGTTTGACGAAAATCTTTAGTAGCTTGTAAGTAAAACTTTAAAGCACAGACCACGTCCAGATTGTGTAACACAAGGATGGAACCACAATCTCTTGATTGATATTCTTGTTAGATACCACCTTAGGTAAGAACCCAGGTTTGGTACGCAGGACTACCTTATCCGTATGAAAAATCAGATAAGGAGAATCACATTGTAAGGCAGATAGCTCAGAGACTCTACGAGCCGAGGAAATAGCTACCAAAAAAAAAAAAAAAAAAAGAACTTTCCAAGATAAAAGTTTGATATCTATGGAATGAAGAGGTTCAAACGGAACTCCTTGAAGAACCTTAAGAACCAAGTTTAAGCTCCATGGTGGAGCAACAGGTTTAAACACAGGCTTGATTCAAACTAAAGCCTGACAAAATGCCTGAACGTCTGGAACATCTGCCAGACGCTAGTGCAAAAGAATAGACAGAGCAAAAATCTGTCCCTTTAAGAAACTAGCTGACAATCCTTTTCCAAACCTTCTTGGAGAAAAGATAAAATCCTAGGAATCCTGACCTTACTCCATGAGTAACCCTTGGATTCACACCAATAAAGATATCTACGCCATACCTTATGGTAAATTTTCCTGGTGACAGGCTTTCGTGCCTGTATTAAGGTATCAATAACTAACTCGGAGAAGCCACGCTTTGATAAAATCAAGCATTCAATCTCCAGGCAGTCAGCCTCAGAGAAATTAGATTTGGATGGTTGAAAGGACCCTGAAGTAGAAGGTCCTGTCTCAGAGGCAGAGACCATGGTGGAAAGGATGACATGTCCACTAGATCTGCATACCAGGTCCTGCGTGGCCACGCAGGTGCTATCAGAATCACTGATGCTCTCTCCTGCTTGATCTTGGCAATCAGTCGAGGGAGCAGAGGAAACGGTGGAAACACATAAGCCAGGTTGAAAGACCAGGGCGCTGCTAGAGTATCTATCAGTGTCGCCTTGGGATCCCTGGACCTGGATCCGTAACACGGAAGCTTGGCGTTCTGGCGAGACGCCATGAGATCCAGTTCTGGTTTGCCCCAACGGAGAATCAGTTGTGCAAATACCTCCGGATGGAGTTCCCACTCTCCCGGATGAAAAGTCTGACTACTTAGAAAATCCGCCTCCCAGTGCTCTACACCTGGGATATGGATAGCTGATAGGTGGCAAGAGTGAATCTCTGCCCAGTGAATTATTTTTGAAACTTCTAACATCTCTAGGGAACTTCTTGTTCCCCCTCGATGGTTGATGTAAGCTACAGTCATGATGTTGACCGACTGAAATCTGATGTACCTCAGAGTTGCTAACTGAGGCCAAACCTGAAGAGCCTTGAATATCGCTCTTAGTTCCAGAATATTTATTGGAAGGAGAGACTCCTCCTGAGTCCACGATCCCTGAGTCTTCAGGGAGTTCCAGACTGCACCCCAACCTAGAAGGCTGGCATTTGTTGTTACAATAGTCCAATCTGGCCTGTGAAGGTCATACCTTTGGACAGATGGACCCGAGATAGCCACCAGGGAAGAGGATCCCTGGTCTCTTGGTCCAGATTCAGTTGAGGGGCCAAATCTGTGTAATCCCCGCTCCACTGACTGAGCCTGCATAGTTGCAGCGGTCTGAGATGTAAGCGTGCAAACGGCACTATGTCCATTGCCGCTACCATTAAGCCGATTACTTCCATACACTGAGCCACCAAAGGGGGCGGAATGGAATGAAGAACCCGACAGGAATTTAGAAGCTTTGATAACCTGGACTCCGTCAAGGTAAATTTTCATTTCTACAGAATCTATCAGAGTCCCTAGAAAGGAAACTCTTGTGAGTGGGGATAGAGAACACTTTTCCTCGTTCACTTTCCACCCATGCGACCTCAGAAATGCCAGTACTACGTCCGTATGAGACTTGGCAATTTGGCAGTTTGACGCCTGTATCAGGATGTCGTCTAAATAAGGGGCTACTGCTATGCCCCGTGGCTTTAGGACCGCCAAAAGCGACCCTAGAACCTTTGTAAAGATTCTTGGGGCTGTAGCTAATCCAAAGGGAAGAGCTACAACTGGTAATGCATGTCTTGAAAGGCAAACCTGAGAAACCAATGATGATCTTTGTGTATCGGAATGTGAAGATAAGCATCCTTTAGATCCACTGTAGTCATATATTGACCCTCCTGGATCAGTGGTAGGATGGTACGAATAGTTTCCATCTTGAACGACGGAACTTTGAGGAATTTGTTTAAGATCTTTAGATCCAAAATCGGTCTGAAGGTTCCCTCTTTTTTGGGAACCACAAACAGATTTGAGTAAAAACCCTGTTCCTGTTCCTCCTTTGGAACTGGATGGATCACTCCCATAACTAGGAGGTCTCGTACACAGTGTAAGAATGCCTCACTCTTTATCTGGTTTGCAGATAATTGTGAAAGGTGAAATCTCCCTTTTGGGGGGGAAGCTTTGAAGTCCAGAAGATATCCCTGGGATATAATTTCCAACGCCCAGGGATCCTGAACATCTCTTGCCCACGCCTGGGCGAAGAGTGAAAGTCTGCCCCCTACTAGATCCGTTACCGTATAGGGGGTCGTTCCTTCATGCTGTCTAAGAGGCAGCAGCAGGCTTTTTGACCTGCTTACCTTTTTTCCAGGTCTGGTTTGGTCTCCAGACCGTCTTGGATTGAGCAAAAGTTCCCTTTTGTTTATTATTAGAGGAAGTTGATGCCGCACCTTCCTTGAAGCTTCGAAAGGCACGAAAATTAGACTGTTTGGCCCTAGATTGGACCTGTCCTGAGGAAGGGCACAACCTTTTCATCCCGTGATATCAGCAATAATCTCCTTCAAACCAGGCCCGAATAGGGTCTGCCCCTTGAAGGGAATGTTAAGTAGCTTAGATTTTAAAGTCACGTCAGCTGACCATGATTTAAGCCATAGCGCTCTGCGCGCCTGTATAGCAAAACAAGAATTCTTAGCCGTTAGTTTATTCAAATGAACAATGGCATCAGAAATAAAATAATTGGCTAGCTTAAGTGCTCTAAGTTTGCCAAGTATGTCATCCAATGGAGTCTCTACCTGTAAAGCCTCTTCCAGAGACTCAAACCAGTACGCCGCAGCAGCAGTGACAGGGGCAATGCATGCAATGGGCTGTAGGATAAAACCTTGTTGAATAAATATTTTCTTAAGGTAACCTTCTAATTTTTTATCCATTGGCTCTAAAAAAGCACAACTGTCCTCGACAGGGATAGTAGTACGCTTTGCTAGAGTAGAAACTGCTCCCTCCACCTTAGGGACTGTCTGCCATAAGTCCCGTGTGGTGGCGTCTATTGGAAAACATTTTTCTAAAAATAGGAGGGGAAGAGAACGGCACACCTGGTCTATCCCATTCCTTATTAATAATTTCTGTAAACCTTTTAGGTATTGGAAAAACATCAGTACACACCGGCACTGCAAAGCATTTATCCAGTCTACAAAATTTCTCTGGCACTGCAATGGTATCACAGTCATTCAGAGCAGCTAAAACCTCCCTAAGTAACACGCGGAGGTGTTCAAGCTTAAATTTAAATGTAGAAATATTAGAATCAGGTATCTTTCCTGAGTCATTAACATCACCCACTGACTGAAGCTTTCCTTCCTCAGCTTCTGCATATTGTGAGGCAGTATCAGACATGGTTCTTAAAGCGTCAGTATGCTCTGCATTTTGTCTCACCCCAGAGCTATCTCGCTAACCTCTAAGTTCAGGTAGTCTGGCTAATACCGCTGACAGTGTATTATCCATGACTGCCGCCATGTCTTGTAAAGTAAACTCTATGGGCGCCCTAGATGTACTTGGCGCCATTTGAGCGTGAGTCCCTTGGGCGGGAGTCAAAGGGTCTGACACGTGGGGAGAGTTAGTCGGCATAACTTTCCCCTCGTCAGATTCCTCTGGTGATAATTTTTTTAAAAACAGAATATGATCTTTATTGCATAAAATGAAATCAGTACTTTTGGTACACATTCTAAGAGGGGGTTCCACCATGGCTTTTAAACATAATGAACAAGGAGTTTCTTCTATGTCAGACATGTTTATACAGACTAGCAATGAGACTAGCAAGCTTGGGAAACACTTTAAATCAAGTTAACAAGCAAATATAAAAAACTGTACTGTGCCTTTAAGAGAAACAAATTTTGTCAGAATTTGAAAAACAGTGAAAAAATGCAGTAAATCAAACGAAATTTTTACAGTGTATGTAATAGGCTAGCAGAGCATTGCATCCACTTGCAAATGGATGATTAACCCCTTAGTTCAAAAAACGGATCAAAAAAACGAAATAGACGTTTTTTTTTTGTTTTTTTGTTTTTTAACAGTCACAACCAACTGCCACAGCAAGCTGTGGTCCTACCTTCCCCAATAAACGACTTTGGAAAGCCTTTGAGCCCTTTAGAGATGTCCTATAGCATACAGGGGACTCCTGAGGGAAGCTGGATGTCACAGTTTGTAATTTTAACTGCACCAACTGTAACTTTTATACTATAACAGTGGAAAGCCTCAGTAAAACTGTTTCTAGTCAAAATTTAAGCCAGCCATGTGGAAAAAACTAGGCCCCAATAAAGTTTTATCACCAATGCATATATAAAAACGATTAAACATGCCAGCAAACGTTTATATTGCAATATCATAAGGGTATTACCCCTGGGAGTAAGCATGATACCAGTCGTTATTAAATAACTGTATTCAGGCTTAACTTACATTAATCCGGTATCAGCAGCATTTTCTAGTGTTTTCCATCTCTAGAAAAAATTATAACTGCACATACCTGATAGCAGAAGTTACCTCATCTGTGTAATCCCCTCAGACATATGTGAGAATAGCAATGGATCTTAGTTACAACCTGCTAAGATCATAGAAACCTCAGGCAGATTCTTCTTCTAGTTACTGCCTGAGATAAAATAGCACAACTCTGGTACTATTTAAAAATAACAAACTTTTGATTGAAGAAAATAAACTAACTATTTTTAACCACTCTCTCCTACAACATCCTAGCTTATTGAGAGTTGCAAGAGAATGACTGGCTATGACAGTTAGGGGAGGAGCTATATTACAGCTCTGCTGTGGGTGTCCTCTTGCAACTTCCTGTTGGGAATGAGAATATCCCACAAGTAATGGATGATCCGTGGACTGGATACACCTTACAAGAGAAAGTGTTGTTTCTTTTAAATCTACACTACTGTTACACCAGATATGAGTTGCACTGGGGTGACACTGTGCCCTGGCAGGCAGGCACTGAAACGCACACATGTGAAGGAAACTGACTGCTATTATTTAACACAGTCAAAAAAGTGCTGTTTTTTTAAATCTACACTACTGTTACACCAGATATGAGTTGCACTGGTGTGACACTGTGCCCTGGCAGGCAGGCACTGAAACGCACACGTGTGAAGGAAACTGACTGCTATTATTTAACACAGTCAAAAAAGTGTTTTGTTTTTTTTAAATCTACACTACCGTTACACCAGATATGAGTTGCACTGGGGTGACACTGTGCCCTGGCAGGCAGGCACTGAAACGCACACGTGTGAAGGAAACTAACTGCTATTATTTAACACAGTCAAAAAAGTGTTGTTTTTTTTTTAAAATCTACACTACCGTTACACCAGATATGAGTGGTGGCACTGGGGTGACACTGTGCCCTGGCAGGCAGGCACTGAAACGCACACGTGTGAAGGAAACTGACTGCTATTATTTAACACAGTCAAAAAGTGTTGTTTTTTTTAAATCTACACTACTGTTACACCAGATATGAGTGGTGGCACTGTGGTGACACTGTGCCTTGGCAGGCAGGCACTGAAACGCACACGTGTGAAGGAAACTGACTGCTATTATTTAACACAGTCAAAAAAGTGTTGTTTTTTTTAAATCTACACTACTGTTACACCAGTTATGAGTTGCACTGGGGTGACACTGTGCCCTGGCAGGCAGGCACTGAAACGCACACGTGTGAAGGAAACTGACTGCTATTATTTAACACAGTCAAAAAAGTGTTTGTTTTTTTTAAATCTACACTACTGTTACACCAGATATGAGTGGTGGCACTGGGCAAGTGGGCACAGTATACGCTGTGAGCCTGACACACACGCTGGCAGGCAGGCAACTGCAATTAGATTACACAGGAAGAAAAAAAAGCAGCCCTAAAAAGGGCTTTTTGGGGTGCTGTCCTTACAGCAGAGATCAGATGAGTCCTTCAGGACTGTAGTGGACACTGAATACACTAGCCTAGCTATAGATTTCCCTACTAAATCAGCAGCAGCTACACTGTCCCTCCTCTCACTAACAATGCAGCTTCCGAATGAATCTAAAATGGATGCTGTCCAGGAGGTAGGAGGGTCTGGGAGGGAGGGTCTGCTGCTGATTGGCTGGAATGTGCCTGCTGACTGTGAGGTACAGGGTCAAAGTATTACCCAATGATGACGAATAGGGGGCGGATCGAACATCCCATATGTTTGCCCACCGCGGCGAACGCGAACATGCTATGTTCGCCGGGAACTATTCGCCGGCGAACTATTCGCGACATCACTAGTCAACACCAGAATTTTTGTTGTTTTAAAAGATAGATAATCCCTTAATTATCAATTCCCCTGTTTTGCAAAACCAACACAGTTATAATTATACACATTTTACCTCTGTAATTACCTTGTATCTAAGCCTCAGCAGACTGCCCCCTTATTTCAGTTCTTTTGACAGACTCACGTGCATGAGCTCAATGTTATCTATATGAAACACGTGAACTAATGCCCTCTAGTGATGAAAAACTATCAAAATGCATTTAGATTAGAGGCGGCCTTCAAGGTCTAAGAAATTAGCATATGAACCTCCTAGGTTTAGCTTTCAACTAAGAATACCAAGAGAACAAAGCAAAATTGGTGATAATAGTAATTTGGAAAGTTGTTTAAAATTACATGCCCTATTTGAAACATGACAGTTTTTTTTGGACTTGACTGTCCCTTTAATTTAGGTCTATTTTAATTATGTTAAAGTTAGGGGGTGTTAGGTTTAGGGGTTAATAGTTTAATTTAGATTGTTGCGATGTGGGGGCTGGCGGTTTAGGGGTTAATAGGTTTAGTAAGTGTGGCGATGTTTGGGAATGGCAATTTAGGGGTTAATAGGTTTATTTAGTGTTTCAGTTAGTGTCCGCGATGTCGGAACTGCGGTTTAGGGGTTAATAGATTTAGTTAGTGTTGGCAATGTTTGGGAACGGTGGTTTAGGTGTTAATAGGTTTAGTTAGTGTCGGCGATGTCGGGGAACTGTGGTTTAGGTGTTAATAGGTTTAGTTAGTGTCGGCGATGTCGGGGAACTGCGGTTTAGGGGTTAATAGGTTTAGTTAGTTTTGGCGATGTTGGGGAACTGCGGTGTAGGGGTTAATATGTTTAGTTAGCGTTGGCGATGTTTGGGAATGGCGGTTTAGGGGTTAATAGGTTTATTTAGTGTTTCAGTTAGTGTCGGTGGTTTCGGAACTGCAGTTTAGGCGTTAATAGATTTAGTTAGCGTTGGCAATGTTTGGGAACGGTGGTTTAGGGTTTAATAGGTTTAGTTAATGTCGGCAATGTCGGGGAACTGGGGTTTAAAGGTTAATAGGTTTAGTTAGTGTCGGCGATGTCGGGGAACTGTGGTTTAAGGTTTAATAGGTTTAGTTATTGTCGGCAATGTCGGGGAACGACGGTTTAGGGGTTAATAGCTTTATTTAGTGATTTAGTTGGTGTCAGGGAATGGCAGTTTAGGGGTTAATAGCTTTATTTAGTGATTTAGTTAGTGTTGGTGATGTTGGGGAACTACGGTTTAGATAATAACAATTAAAAATTCAGAATATGAATAATGGATCAAAAAATTTGGAAACTGATTTATTCATTTTTGGGAATTTTTCGTGATTTTAGTTATGGTGCAGATTCGGAAATTCGGATGCATTCAAAGTTTATATATAATAACGGGGCTTGCAATGTTGAAAACTAGGTTTTCCTTATGTAATCTCTTCTAAAGAGGATACAGGAACAGATAAAGTGTAAAAACAATGGTATTTTGGATTGGAATATATCAATATTAAAGTATGTTTTCCCTTTAGCATTCCTATATTCCACACTTTATATATCCCAGATTGTAGTCAGCAGAAGGAATTAAAGGGACATTCCAGCCAAAACTGGAATCCACATGGATCTTACCTTGCATGTTCATGCCTAGAAAAAAAGTTTTATTTGTACGTTTCTGTAATCTTGTTTGTCCTCCTGAATGAATTGTGAGTTGCAAAGGGTGGCCTTTGTAGGTTAGGTTTGTGTACTGTATTCTTTATTTGTGTGGATTAGAAGAAGTAACAGTTGTAGACAGGTGTTATACATAACAGCACAGACGTTCCTGAAGGCGGTTGTAATATTCTTTTGGTGTCTAAGGTGAGACAGCCATATGTTTTAACCTGATGTTTTCTGTGACTTCTGGCAATAATTATCAACACTTATTTTCCCACTTAAAGGAACATTGTTAAGCCACAGGAACCATTTATTTGGTGTATTTAAATAGATAAGCTGGAGGTCAGATCTTGCCTGTGAGTGAGATGTCAAACTGTCCTTATCTAAGTAGCAAATAGTGTCATGAAATGTTATCAGCTTGTAGTCTATACCATATGGATGGCATTGCTAATTACGTCTCTACGGATAGCACATTAATGTTTTCCCAGCAAGATGCAAGAGTAGTGTGAATCGGAGAGTTTGCAAAGTACTGATTCTCAACATGTCAGGCTTAAATAGAGTTGTTTTAGAGAAAAGAAAGAAAGAAAAAAGAAAGAAAGAAAGAAAGAAAAAGAATCTACAAATACCAATAGATTAATAGATTTGATAAAGTCATCATTTTGTTGTTTTTGTTGAAATTATCAACCTTTTCAGACCAACTCTCTTTTTAGTTTGTTTTCAGGAGTAAATAATATATTCATTTTTTATGTTTATAAATTTGAGATGTGATTTACATAAATGCAGTAATGCATTTTGGTAGCAAAAATAAACATGCAGCTTATATTCTTATTGGGATGAGTTAGGGATATCATGAAATGAGAAGGGAGTTATCTTAGAAAAATTACGTAGGGCCTGATTATCAAAAATTTGCCGACATAGAGAGAAATCACACAAAATCTTTGGGATCTGCAAAAGTTGCAGTTATTTGCCCTTGAAAAAAAGAGTCTTGAAGGGAATATGATTACATTATACAAATATGTACAGCGCCCATATAAGCAACTATCAACTGACCTGCTCATGAATATTACTGTGCAAAGGACCAAAAGTCATATATTGAGACTTGAGAAACAGAGATTTCACAGCAGGGTAAGGGGTTCTTTACAGTAAAAATGAATAAGAATATGGAATTATCTGGCTAATGACGTTGTTTTAGCAATTTGAGTAGATATTTTGTAAATGGACTGGATGCTTTCCCCCCCGCAAAGCAGGTTATACAGGGATATAACAGTAGTGACAACAAAGTAGCTTGTTGAGGAGAAATCTGACTACCATTTTGGAGTCAAGAAAGATTTTTCTTTTCTCTTTTAGACACAATTTGAAATCACTTTATTTTTTTCCCTTTTTTGGATCAACAGTAGCAACAGGAATGTGTGAAAGTTGTTATTATGAATAGTGACCAAAAACTGTCATTTTTGTGGGAGATTATGTCATTATTAAATCAGTAGTATTCATTACTTTAACTAAAGGGACAGTCTAGTATAAATTAAACTTTCATTATTCAGATAGGACTTTTAATTTTAATCAACTTTCCAATTTACTTTTATCATCAAATTAGCTTTTTTCTCTTGGTATTCTTAGTTTAAACTAAACATAGGTAGGCTCATATGCTAATTTCTAAGCCTTTGAGGGCTGCCTCTTATCACATGCTTTTTAAATCTCTTTTCAACACAAAGAGACAGAAAGTACACGTGGGCCATATAGATAACACTGTGTTCACGCACATGGGGGTTATTTAAGATTTAGCACAAAACAATGCTAAATTTAAGACAATAGATAATAAACAGTCACAGTTATGTGATCAGGGGGCTGGAAGAAGGTTTCTAGATACAAGGTAATCACAGAGGTAAAAAGTATATTAATATAACTGTGTTGGTTGTGCAAAACTGGGGAATGGGTAATAAAGGGATTATCTATATTTTAAAACAATAACAATTCTATGGTAGACTGTCCCTTTAATACACACCTAGATTATGAGTTTTGTGTTACGGTTTTAACGCTGAAAAAATGTCAATTTCAGAGTAAAAACAGTAACTCAGCCATTACGAGTCATGTCGGTATAGCTATACCGCAAGCATTTTGGCCTGTAACGCAACGTTAATCCCGCACTCAAAAAAAATGACGTTTGTGTGGGATTTCCATAGCGCCGTTATTACAGGTTGTGCGTGAGGCTAAAATGTTTGCGATCCAGCCTATACCGACACTATCTGAGAGCAGTAGTTATGGGTTTTGCGCAACAATTTTTTTTCACAAAACTCCTAACTAAAATGTTACAAAGTACACTAACACCCATAAAACTACCTATTAACCCCTATTCCGTCACCCTCCTGCATCGCAAACACTATAATAACGTTATTAACCACTAATCTGCCGCTCCCAACATTGCCGCCACTAATAAAAGTTATTAACCCCTATTCCGCCGCTCCTCAACATCGCCACCACTATAATAGTTATTAACCCCTATTCTGCCGCTCCCCGACATCGCCACCACTATAATAAAGCTATTAACCCCTATTCCGCTGCTCCCCGACATCGCCGGCACTAAATAAAGTTATTAACCCCTAAACCTTTGGCCTCCCACATTACCACCACTAAATATACCTATTAACCCCTAAACCGCCAGTCCCCCACATCGCAAAAAACTAAATTAAACTATTAACCCCTAAGCCTAGCAACCCCCTAACTTTAAATTAAAATTACAATATTCCTATCTTAAAATAAATAAAAACTTACCAGTGAAATTAAAAAAAGCTAAGTTTAAACTATAATTTAACCTAACTATTATACTAAAATTAAAATAACTACCAATTTAATTAACTAAATTACACATTAAAAAAACCTAACACTACTAAAAAAAATTAAATCTAAAATTACAAAAAATAAAAAATTACTAAATTACGAAAAATAACAAACACTAAATTACAAAAAATAACAAATGAAATTATCAAACATAAAAACAATTACACCTAATCTAATAGCCCTATAAAAATAAAAAAGCCCCCCAAAATAAAAAAAGCTCTCCCAGCCTACAATAAACTACCAATAGCCCTTAAAAAAAGGGCCTTTTGTAGGACACTGTAGGTTTTTGTTAGAGTTAGCTTTTTTATTTTGGGGGGTTGGTTGGGTGGTGGGTTTTACTGTTGGCCGGGACTTTGTATTTTTTTTTTTACAGGTAAAAGAGATGATTTCTTTAGAGCAAGGCCCTACAAAAGGTCCTTTTAAGAGCAATTGGTAGTTTATTGTAGGCTAAGGTTTTTTTTTATTATGTGGGGGCTTTTTTTAATTTTTATAGGGCTATTAGATTAGGTGTAAATTGTTTTTTATTTTGGATAATTTCGTTTGTTATTTTTCGTAATTTAGTGTTTGTTATTTTTTGTAATTTAGTGTTATTTTTTTGTAAATTTAGATTTACATTTTTTTAGTAGTGTTAGTTTTTTTAATTTGTAATTTAGTTTAATTGGTAGTTATTTTAATTTTAGTATAATAGTAATGATAAGTTAATTTATAGTTTAAACTTAGGTTTTTTTAATTTCACAGGTAAGTTTTTATTTATTTTAAGATACGGATATTGTAATTTTAATTTAAAGTTAGGGAGTTGCTAGGTTTAGGGGTTAATAATTTAATTTATTTTTTTGCGATGTGGGGGGCTGGTGGTTTAGGGGTTAATAGGTTTATTTAGTGGCGGTGATGTGGGAGGCCAAAGGTTTAGGGGTTAATAACATTATTTAGTTGCAGCGATGTCGGGGAGCGGCTGAATAGGAGTTAATAGCTTTATTATAGTGTTGGCGATGTTGGGGTGCGGGGAAATAGGGGTTAATAACTTTATTTAGGTGTCGGCGATGTTGGGAGCGGCAGATTAGGGGTGTTTAGACTTGGGGTTTATTTTAGGGTGTTAGGTTTAAACGTAACTTTTTTTCCCCCCATAGACATCAATGGGGTTGCGTTGCGGCGATCGACATTCAGGTGTTAGTTTTTTTTCTAACACCTTCTCTTCATTGATGTCTATGGGGAAAGCGTGCACGAGCACATCAAAGTAGCCCTTGGATTTTGTGCGGTATGGAGCTCATCGCCACCATATCAGACGCACAAGGCGGCTTTTTAGAAACTTGTAATGGCAGCGCTATGGAGGGTGAAATAACGCAACTTTTGTTGCGCAAAACTTGTAATCTAGGTGACAGTTAGGAGATCATATCTCTAAAAGGACAGAAACTAAAATTGTTCACAGGCTAGTAAAATAGGGCGGTTAATGCCATGGCATACTGGATGTTATCTTTGAAAACTAATATAAAGTATTGTTTAAATGAGAGGATACTCTAGTGCATTGTTTCTCAAATGGTGCCGCTGCAGAGTCAGAGGTTTTCCATCACATTTTTCATAGTAAAAAGTTTTTTTGTACAAATTACAGAACCGGTTATTTATACAATTATATTTGTATACAAACTTTTGCCAGATTATTATATATGCAACACTGTTTTTTATGCAAATGCTAAACTAAAACACCAATGATTCTGTAATCAACTACTGTGGGCGTTTTAGGTTAACAGTGTAGAGTCAATTTTTTTCTTTCGGATTCTCATGGAAGGGCTATTCATTGTATCCATTGCTGGTATGTCTTTTATATGGTGAAAATGCGTCCACAATCCAAGTACTTTAAACACATCTCTACAGTAAACATGTATCACTATTAATCAAAGTTTGTATAGTTTTTCTTATGTATGTGAGACCACAACTTTAATCAGTGGAACATGAACTAATAGTGTGTTCATGTAATATTCCTCCACAAATAAAGAAGGTCTATCCCAAGGCTCACATTTCACAATTACACAGCACTATAAAACGTAAAAAAGGTCTATCCCAAGGTTCACATTTCACAATTTCACAGCACTATAAAACGTAAAAAAGGTCTATCCCAAGGTTCACATTTCACAATTTCACAGCACTATAAAACGTAAAAAAAGTCTATCCCAAGGTTCACATTTCACAATTTCACAGCACTATAAAACGTAAAAAAAGTCTATCCCAAGGTTCACATTTCATAATTTTACAGCACTATAAAACGTAAAAAAGGTCTATCCCAAGGCTCACCTTTCACAATTTCACGGCACTATAAAAGTAAAAAAGGTCTATCCCAAGGTTCACCTTTCACAATTTCACTGCACTATAAAAAGTAAAAAAGGTCTATCCCAAGGCTCACCTTTCACAATTTCACGGCACTATAAAACGTAAAAAAAGGTCTATCCCAAGGCTCACCTTTCACAATTTCACGGCACTATAAAAGTAAAAAAGGTCTATCCCAAGGCTCACCTTTCACAATTTCACTGCACTATAAAAAGTAAAAAAGGTCTATCCCAAGGCTCACCTTTCACAATTTCACGGCACTATAAAACGTAAAAAAAGGTCTATCCCAAGGCTCACCTTTCACAATTTCACGGCACTATAAAAGTAAAAAAGGTCTATCCCAAGGCTCACCTTTCACAATTTCACGGCACTATAAAAGTAAAAAAGGTCTATCCCAAGGTTCACCTTTCACAATTTCACGGCACTATAAAACGTAAAAAAGGTCTATCCCAAGGTTCACCTTTCACAATTTCACGGCACTATAAAACGTAAAAAAGGTCTATCCCAAGGTTCACCTTTCACAATTTCACTGCACTATAAAAAGTAAAAAAGGTCTATCCCAAGGCTCACCTTTCACAATTTCACGGCACTATAAAACGTAAAAAAAGGTCTATCCCAAGGCTCACCTTTCACAATTTCACGGCACTATAAAAGTAAAAAAGGTCTATCCCAAGGTTCACCTTTCACAATTTCACGGCACTATAAAACGTAAAAAAAGGTCTATCCCAAGGCTCACCGGCTTTCACAATTTCAAGGCACTATAAAATTTAAAATCTCTCTCAAATGTGTAATCTTTGTCATAGAGACGTAGCACATGAGGCACCCAGTGACAAGTCCTTTATCTGTGTCCCTTCTTTCACCCAATCTTAGTTCCATACTCTGAAAAGCAGACTCTGTGCAAGCAAAGATGTATAGCTGTCTGTGTCCCTCCTTCCCCCAACTATAGTTCCATACACACAACAGACTTCATGCAGGCCAAAATGGAGGTCTGCAGTGGCAGAAAAAAAGACCTTCCCTGTATGGCTCACTCCTTACCTCCTACCAGCCTTTTCACATTTGGTTATTGATGGATTAATTGCCAATTGCTGGAAATCTATTATTTATTTATTTTTTACCAAAATAATTTCTATTGTTTTCAAATACAGTAATACAACAACAAGAAATACATTACACAAAAGGAAAAAACAGAGAGAGAAATACCAGCCAAGAACAAAAAGAGAATAAATCTCTTCAATTTATCTGATAAGATGACAAGGAGACTTTACAGTTACAACAAACATTATTACAAATATTGCAGTATAGCAACCAGACCCATCCAGCAGAAAAGAATATGGAATAGGTATTCATATAACAGAATAATAACACTTAGGGCTAAATTATAGTTAGAGCCCAACGCACTGTGCGCTCGTGTTGGGGCAAAGTTACAGGCTGACCCGTAATTGTACTCATATTACAAGTGGGAAGTAAATGCTGTTGCGCAACCGCAATCGTAATTTGCTCTTTGGTTAACAACACTTCTGAAAAGTGGGTGTTAACCATAGGATGAACCTAAAAAGTGCCACAAAACACATAAAAAATACAATGTACAGTAACACTCATATTAACACTAATACATTATGTAATAATAATAATAATATTGCACGGAGAAGTTATAAGGGGTCAAAGTTAGGAGATGTCAGCTGTTAGAAAAAGTAAAAAAAAGTCCGGAAAGTGCTTTTACATAGGGATCCATTGGTAGAACTTTATTAATATATATTTTTATATATACTGTACATATATATATATATATATATATATATATACGTACATATGAATGTATACATATATATTTATGTATTTATATGTTTATATATGTATATTTATTTATATATATATATATATATATATACACATATAAGCACATAAATGTATACTTTTGTATTGTATACATATATATTTATGTATTTATATGTGTATACAGGGAGTGCAGAATTATTAGGCAAGTTGTATTTTTGAGGATTAATTTTATTATTGAACAACAACCATGTTCTCAATGAACCCAAAAAACTCATTAATATCAAAGCTGAATAGTTTTGGAAGTAGTTTTTAGTTTGTTTTTAGTTATAGCTATTTTAGGGGGATATCTGTGTGTGCAGGTGACTATTACTGTGCATAATTATTAGGCAACTTAAAGGGACATAATACTCATATGCTAAATCACTTGAAACTGATGCAGTATAACTGTAAAAAGCTGACAGGAAAATATCACCTGAGCTTCTCTATGTAAAAAAGGAAGATATTTTACCTCACAATCTCCTCAGCTCAGCAGAGTAAGTTCTGTGTAAAAAGTTATACTTCACCTGCTCCCAGCTGCAGTTAAACAAATTTAAAAAAATGAAGAAATGAACAGCAGCCAATCAGCATCAGCAGTGCTGAGGTCATGAACTCTTACTGTGATCTCATGAGATTTCACTTAACTCTCATGAGATTTCATAGTAAGCTTCCTTTACCTGATTGGTGAAATAATATGAGAGTGCACAATGCTAGTCCCTTCAGATGTCCCAGGACAGACACACTAAAATGCTGCTTAGAAATCCTTTACAATGGGAGGTGGCTACTGAGGAACTTTTGAGGTAAAATATCTTTCTTTTTTACATAGAGATGTTCAGGTGATATTTTTTAATCAGCTTTTTACAGCTATGCTGCATCACTTTCAAGTGTTTAAACATTTGGGTATTATGGCCCTTTAACAAAAAACAAATATATACCCATTTCAATTATTTATTTTTACCAGTGAAACCAATATAACATCTCAACATTCACAAATATACATTTCTGACATTCAAAAACAAAACAAAAACAAATCAGTGACCAATATAGCCACCTTTCTTTGCAAGGACACTCAAAAGCCTGCCATCCATGGATTCTGTCAGTGTTTTGATCTGTTCACCATCAACATTGCGTGCAGCAGCAACCACAGCCTCCCAGACACTGTTCAGAGAGGTGTACTGTTTTCCCTCCTTGTAAATCTCACATTTGATGATGGACCACAGGTTCTCAATGGGGTTCAGATCAGGTGAACAAGGAGGCCATGTCATTAGATTTTCTTCTTTTATACCCTTTCTTGCCAGCCACGCTGTGGAGTACTTGGACGCGTGTGATGGAGCATTGTCCTGCATGAAAATCATGTTTTTCTTGAAGGATGCAGACTTCTTCCTGTACCACTGCTTGAAGAAGGTGTCTTCCAGAAACTGGCAGTAGGACTGGGAGTTGAGCTTGACTCCATCCTCAACCCGAAAAGGCCCCACAAGCTCATCTTTGATGATACCAGCCCAAACCAGTACTGCACCTCCACCTTGCTGGCGTCTGAGTCGGACTGGAGCTCTCTGCCCTTTACCAATCCAGCCACGGGCCCATCCATCTGGCCCATCAAGACTCACTCTCATTTCATCAGTCCATAAAACCTTAGAAAAATCAGTCTTGAGATATTTCTTGGCCCAGTCTTGACGTTTCAGCTTGTGTGTCTTGTTCAGTGGTGGTCGTCTTTCAGCCTTTCTTACCATGGCCATGTCTCTGAGTATTGCACACCTTGTGCTTTTGGGCACTCCAGTGATGTTGCAGCTCTGAAATATGGCCAAACTGGTGGCAAGTGGCATCTTGGCAGCTGCACGCTTGACTTTTCTCAGTTCATGGGCAGTTATTTTGCGCCTTGGTTTTTCCACACGCTTCTTGCGACCCTGTTGACTATTTTGAATGAAACGCTTGATTGTTCGATGATCACGCTTCAGAAGCTTTGCAATTTTAAGAGTGCTGCATCCCTCTGCAAGATATCTCACTATTTTTGACTTTTCTGAGCCTGTCAAGTCCTTTTTTTGACCCATTTTGCCAAAGGAAAGGAAGTTGCCTAATAATTATGCACACCTGATATAGGGTGTTGATGTCATTAGACCACACCCCTTCTCATTACAGAGATGCACATCACCTAATATGCTTAATTGGTAGTAGGCTTTCGAGCCTATACAGCTTGGAGTAAGACAACATGCATAAAGAGGATGATGTGGTCAAAATACTCACTTGCCTAATAATTCTGCACTCCCTGTATATGTATATTTATATGTATATATATATATATATATATATACACATATAAACACATAAATGTATACTTTTGTATTGTATACATATATATTGCTGCGTTGATACAATCAGGGTTATGCGAGCTGAGGCTGTGAAGCTGTCGGCAGGAAAACGAGGCTGTATTCAAGTCTAGGAGGGGGGAAAAATCAACCGCGATCGTGAGTGAGTGATATTTGTGCTCCCAACCCGTAATTTTATGCTTGATAGCGTGCATGGAAATAACAAAACTGAGCGGAGATTACGGGTACGCAGAAGCACAAATATGCGCTTAACTCAAAATCTAGCCCTTAAAATGTCAATAATTATTCAATTTGGAATAAAGAGAAAAGCTAACAACTTTGTGATAGGAGACCTCCCTCCAGCCAGACACTAGAGCGTAAGTGACAGAAGAGTATATAGTGGTTGTGTTCATGCCTCACTATTTCCACCAATAGAAGACAAAAAAATACAATGCAATGCCCAACAATTAAAGGTATATTATATAAATCATATTATATCAAATCAGAGTATGGCAGTTTGTGATAGAACCAATTGAGATTGTCATTGTATAATATATTTTTCCTCTACAATTCTATAAACATTTAATAACTATCTTAGCTCCACCCTGGCCAGCTTTTCTTTTTTTTTTTCTATACCACCAGTTGTGTTGGTGCCTGAAAACAGCTGCCCCCTCTCTCCCCTTCACAATGCCCCCATTTTGTAATGTCTAACTATAAATACATATTGCAAAAAATAAAATAAAATGTGAATATAGTCAATGTAGTGTAAAAAATTAAGTTGATTACATTACATAAGAGTACAGCATTAAAAACACAGGTGTACTGCAACAGACATTTGCATTCACAAGTGTGCCGCAGTCTAAAAATGTTTGAGAACCTTTGCTCTAGTGTATGGGGATTACACTGGCACCAAGTTTATTTACCCAACAGTGCTTATATATTGTGGCAAGAGGTAATGTTGGTGTCTAATAAACCCAGAATGACACCAGCACAAGTTGGCATAATGAGCATAAGAGCTTGTTTTTCATTTCACACCTAAAAAGGTCAGTCCAGCCCTGAGATACAAGGCAATGTGCCCGTGAACGAGAGACACAGCAGCCCTAGCCTTATGTTTTGTAATAATGTTGGCCTCATCAGTGAGGTACAGCTATATCTGTCAAGACATTGGCACTTATGGTTTCCCGCTATCACCCCAAGGTGTTGATTAGCTAGTCACCGCCTCTTTTACACTGATTTTAAACTAGGGATGTGAATTCTGAGTATTTGGGCGAAAATGAATGCAGAAGATGGAGGCCGTAATTTTCGGAGCCGGATTTCTTCATGTTAAAGTGCAACAAATTAAGGAGCTGTGAAAATCCAAATCTTAGTGTGTTGCACTTTCACAGGAATAAGTGTGGCTCTGAAAATTGCCTATTGCGGGTAGCAGCTTACATCTTTGGTATTCATTTTCACTCGAATACTCCAAATGCACATCCCTATTATAAAATAATAATTTTACTGGTAGGGGTGTGAGCAATTTATTCTGACATAACTTATGAAGCTACTAGTGTGTATGGTGCCCATCTCCACATTTGTTAATATGTAGAGTAGACATAGCGCTGCGGAATCTGTTGGCGCTCTACAAATAACCGATAACAATAAATAATAAATACTTCCTGTCTATATCAGCATGTGAATACACCAACATTGTTGATTGTAAAATGTCTCTGTTTAGCCATGCTGGGTTTTTTGTGCTGTCTTCATATAATACATACAAATGTAACCACGGTGGGATGAAGATAAAGACACAACACAGCCGACTCCCTGATAAAGATGAGATGTGTCATGCAGTATATCCAGCAACAAACCTAGACTTCTGTCATTTAGTTTCTAACTTTTTTCCCACCCTACTAATTTGCAGAACCTCATCCCTGTCTGACTTGAATATGATATATTGTTGATAATTATCTGTTAATTTGGCATCTTAGCAAATGTAACTGGGACAAGCCAAATGTTCCAACTCTGATTCAGCGCCTTCTACAAGTACTCTCACATGATCTGTGGGTTGAAATTTAGGTGGGAAGAAAAGAATCGTTCATGTGATTAATGTAGAAATTTGCAGATCCAGTCCCTAATCTTGCTATACGCTACAACCAGACTGATGAGCTAAATTATGCTTTGCTAACAGCATTAATTAGATGCAAAATAAGGGGAAAATCAAATACTTGTCTATGTTCATCACATACAATATCCACAAATTATCATGACATGCTTAATCCTCTTTTAGAACAAACCTCTATTGTTGATGATCTGTTTAAGTGCCAAGTTCCCTTATAATTTATATTTTTTTACTTTATTACAAAATATGTTATGTTTTTTGATTGCTACACTTTCATTTAGATGATATAATTGTCTTGAGTTGAAGCTCATTTAAAGGAATCAACTCCTTTTAGGACAAATGTAAATTAACGTTAATGATATAGTACATTAGTGATTTGCAACTACTGTAAAATAAATCTGACAAGTATAATTTTTGATATATGTTTTTATCTTAAAGGGACACTGAACCCAATTTTTTTTCTTTTGTGATTCAGATAGAGCATGCAATTTTAAGCAACTTTCTAATTTACTCCTATTATCATTTTTTTCGTTCTCTTGCTATCTTTTTTTGAAAAAGAAGGCATCTAAGCTAAGGAGCCAGCCAATATTTGGTTTAGTACTCTGGGCAGCACTTGTTTATTGGTGGGTGAATTTATCCACCAATCAGCAAGAACAACCCAGGTTGTTCACCAAAAATGGGCCGGCATCTAAACTTCCATTCTTGATTTTCAAATAAAGATTCCAAGAGAATGAAGAAAATTTGATAATAGGAGTAAATTAGAAAGTTGCTTAAAATTTCATGCTCTATCTGAATCACGAAAGAAAAAAATTTGGGTTCAGTGTCCCTTTAAGGTTTCCATAGTAACTGCAACTGCAATCCAGTCTTTTGTGGGGAAAAAAAATCTTTTGTATACACACAAAGTGTTATAATCCATATGTTGTATGATTTTTGGAGGTGCAAATGGATTTATAAAAATAAATTACTGTATGAGATTTAAAAAGTATATTTTGTGTTGTGTTTTTTTCTTACAGAATACAAAAGCTATCAATATGTTTGGCCTTATGTATTATTTGTGAAAAGCTGAGTGTGTCATTACTGATGTTTGTGCTAAACCATTTATAGGGCTGTATATAGCTATCTGTATACAGCAGAATGTGTCCAGTGAAAGGACAGAATACTGTGGTTGTATCAGGAAACCATAATAATAAGAGATAAAATAATAATAACTAGTGCTTTATTCATCAGATAGTAAGGACATCCAATGTACCTTATCAAGATTATCTGAACCATCATCTAGCTGCCACTATTATTAATGTATGAGAGAAAATAAATATTATCCACCAATAATTCAATATTAAATAGATAAAACCTGCCAATAGTGAGAGAACAGGGCATCAATGGTGAATAGAGTGGGGTATGCGTAGATGCCATAGGTGAACGACAGTATTAAAGGCAGCTGAGAGGTCTGAGAGTGAATTAAAGCTTATTATAGACTTAGCTGCATGAAAGTGATTAGCTACCATATTAAAGACAATGGGGCTCATTTATCAAGCTCCGTATAAAGCTTGATGTCCCGTGTTTCTGGCGAGCCTGAAGGCTCACCAGAAACACAAGATATGAAGCAGCGGTCTAAAGACCACTGCTCCATAACTTGTCTGCCTGCTCTGAGGCGGCGGACAGACATCGCCGGAAATCAACTTGATCCAATACGGTTGATTGAAACCCCCAGCTAGCGGACGATTGGCCGCAAATCTGCAGGGGGCAGTATTGCACCATCAGTTTACCAGAACTCCTGGTGCAATGATAAATGCTGAGAGCGTATGTTGTCGGCATTTATCGATGTGCAGCGGACATGATCCGCAATATCGAATCATGTCCGCTTGCACAATCTTAAATAGGCCCCAATGTGTGTAGAATGTAGAGCTCGGAATTCTGATTTGAGTTAAGTAGGCAGTTGGAGGAAAGAGAATAAACCATATGGTTAGAGAATTGGAGGAAAGAAATGGGGCAGTAAATGAAAGGTGAGATAGAGTCAAAAGAGGGTCTCTTAAAAAAAATATAATCAATGCATATTTAAAGGTAGAGAGAATCAGTAGCGGACCTTCTCAACATAGGGCCCTGGTGCAAGATTTTTTTGGGGCCCCCCAAAGGTAACTTAGTAAAAAGCAAAAGTAATAAAATACATTCTGCTCTGTATAATGATTTTGAGGATAGATAGATAGATAGATGGACCTGCTACTTGCACTAATAAAAGGCTTCCCTGCATTAGGATTGTACACATTCTCCATACACCTATGTATAGGCTGGCTGTTATGGGTCCCCTCCAGCTCTTGGGCCCTGGTGCCACTGCACCTTCTGCACCAATTGTAGTTGTGCCCCTGAAAGGAATGAAACCAATGGAGAGATTTAAATGGACATTCTAATCTAATAATTATATAATAAAACTAGTTAAAATATGTCACTTTTGCCTTATTGACCCTTGACAACCATATGTTTAAAGCCACAAGAGGGGTAAACACGTACATAAGTAAAGTCCTGCTCGGAAGCCTCAAGCATTGCAGCTCCAGAGCAGAACATGTCTGATGATTGTCAGGTCACGTGACTGCTGCTCCTGTTTCCTGCTCAGGAGCTACAATGCTTGCTGCTCCTGAGCAGGACTTTGTGTTTTTAACTGGTTTGCAAAGTGTAATCACATTGTTACATAGTGTTACAAATGCAAACATGATATGCCCTTACAAATAAGCTCATTTATGTTTTGCATTAGAATGTCCCTTTAACATGGACAAAGTATGGGTAAAAGAGGCTAAATAATGTGAAAGGGGATTGGCCCAATTGGGCATTTACTATAAAAAGTTGAGAAAATAGCAAATATCTTCTCAACCATTACTGGAGAGAATGATAAGATTGTGAAAGTTGAAGAGCAGGGTATGGTTGCAGGTAAACAGAGAGAAGGAATTCATGTGGCAAAGACTGAAAGGTTAAACAAATATATAGGTATAATATATTTGTATTTATTGCTGGAGAGTGGTTGTGTATAAATGTTCAGTGGAGTGAATTATTATCAATATGATTTTTTGTCACTAGGGTACATCACCAGGGGTACACAATGACACTGATTCCTGGTAAAAAGATATACAGGTCCAAAATACATATATATAAAAGAGAATAAAAAAAATAAATACATTACAGTATAATGCCGGAGGAGGAGGGCCCTGCTATGAAGAGCTTAAAAGCTACAGACAAATCAGGAAAATTAAATGGATGTTAAATGGTTTTGTTTCGTTGTTGTAATAAAAAAGCACTAAGAAATGGGTTATACTTAGAATAGAAACCATTGCAATGTGTATTATTCATCATTTTATTTCTTATTTTAAACTTAATTTATGCAGAGTCCATTTCTTCCTGTGTCCGGACTGGCCATAGAACATACAGGGCAAATGCCCGGTGGGCTGGGTTCTTATGTGGGCCTTGCTGCTATATAGAAGCCCCATCCTCTCTTAATATGGGTAAGAATGGGAAACCTGTTAAAGTCAGCCTATTTTGTAAAGCAGAAAGTGCAGTTTCTGTCTGGCTCTTAAAGGGACAGTATACACCAATTTTCATACAACTGCATGTAATAGACATTACTATAAAGAAGAATTTGCACAGATACTGATCTAAAAATCCAGAATAAAACCTTTTAAAAACGTACTTAGAAGCTCCCAGTTTAGCATTGTTGATGAGGTAGTCTGGGACATCCACTGAACAGGGCTGGGTAAACAAAAAGACCAGACACTCCTCACCTCCCCCCTTACCTGCATATGAAAAGACAGATATCATAAACAGGAGCATGAAGGATTCTGTAAATGAGTGTATAAATCTGGCACGGTGGGGCTTGGTTAGGAGTCTGAAAATCAGCACAAATTTCTTAAAAAATAAGCAAAATTATATAGTTTTATAAAAACACTCCCAGATAGGCTATATAAATGGATCATATACAAAACATTTATGCAAACAAAAATCTAGAGAACAATGTCCCATTAAGCAGATGAGCTGCAGAATGAGAGTTCTGGTCTATTATTGCTATCTAGCAGATGTGGGCTGCTCCACCTTTAAATGCCCGGGCCTATTTTTGTTTCCAGTCCGGTCCTGCTCAGCCCTACAAGGAGACTGGGGCCTCTGCAGGAAGGAATTTATAGCAGCTAGAGGTCATAAAACTTCTAGAGTAACATGAGCTGGTTTAGTATTCAGATAATGCTATAGAGACAGTGGCCTCTAGTTATCAAGGTCTGTCAGACCTGATCCGACAGTGCGGTTCAGATCCGACAGACCTCTCTAAATACGGCGATCAATACGCTCGCCGTATTCATCATTGCACCAGCAGCTCACAAGAGCTGCTGGTGCAACGCCACCCCCTGCAGACTCGCGGCCAATAGGCCGCTAGCAGGGGGTGTCAATCAACCTGATTTTACTTGATCGGGTTGATTTCCAGCGATGTCTGTCCGCCTGCTCAGAGCAGGCGGACAGGTTATGGAGCAGAGGTCTTTGTGACCGCTGCTTCATAACTGCTGTTTCTGGTGAGCCTGCAGGCTCGCCAGAAACACGGGGCATCAAGCTCCATTTGGAGCTTGATACATATGCCCCAGTATGTTTTGCTCATGCTCAGAAGTGGCAGAAAGCAACTTATGTTCAAAAAAATGTCTCTCCCTTATTTCCCTGAGGGCAGGGGCTACAATGAGAATTTTTTTAAGTCCTTATTTTGCAAGAAAACAAGTAAGTTCTTTTCTGTCTTTTACAAAATCAGTTTATTTTATGTTTACTTTGATTTAACACATTTGTTTTTATTATAGGAGCACTATTTAATATCCCTTTAACATTAGCATTAAAACAAGACTTATTCCACTTATGCTCTTTAGCATACATTTGCATAAATAATTATACAGCATAACTCAGAAACTAAAGTTGCTAGGATTGACTTTAAATGCTAATTTGCTCATAATTAGATCCTGAGACAATTACAATTAGTTTAATCATGATAGGACCTAAATTTCTATATTTATTCTTTATTTTCTACATTGGCCTAAACCCAACCCAAAAAAAAACGTCCATGTTGGTTAAATACCGGCTGGGTGGCAACGATTATGAACATTTTTATAATCGAGACGAGTGGGATTTGCTTTAGCTAGACGTAAAATAGGAGAGAAGTGTGGATGTAGTAGATGTGTTGGAATTGGGATGTGTGAAAATTATAGCTGGTGTGTCAATAGAGAAGACATGTGGGAGTCAGGCAGCAAAATTATCAATAAACTCTGTGCAAGGCTGCGGTTGATAATGACAGATGTTTAGGTGCATTGGGAAAATGTGAGACAAAGGATCAGGTATGATTGGAAAGTATATTTTTGTGAGCGCAGATAGCAAGCTATGGAGCTATGGCTAAATGAAGTAAATTATAGGAATGCACAGCAGGAGAGGCAGTGTTTGAAGGAGTAAGTTAGGCTGAGGACAAGGACACTGATAGAGTTAGAGAAGAAAAGGTATGGAATAAATGTAATTTTGTTGTAGGCAGGATGCGAATTCCAGAGAGAAGAAGAAAAAAAAACTGGCTTTGCAGCATATTAAAGTATTTAGATATTCAATGCGGTCTGTGATTTTTACATCTTTCAAACATATTAAGAATGTACCTTCATTTCTCTTTATTATGCTCCCCCCCCCACCACCACATAGGAAAATCCTTTTTCTTTTAACGGGCGAGTGGTGCAGCCAATAGGATGTGCATCATCCGCCTTATGTTTCTCTATAGAAGCATGCTCTTGTTCTAAACTTTTCACCACCGATCGGATAGAGCTGCAACTGCGCATGCGTACTTGCAGCTGATGTCCTATGTTGCTAAAGTCAACAGCGAATAAGCTAAATTGTACCACTGGTTACTCCAGGAGTAAGTTTGTGCAATCTGTGAGAGTATCACACCCCAGAGACCATGATGAACATTTAAAAATATTTATTTTAGTAATTAAAAAAAAAGTCTGAGATATTGTATACCTAATTTGTATATCTTGCCCAGAGTTCCCTGGTGCATTGGTAACAATGTAAACAGAGTACTTCTGGGGAAAATTATTCAAGGATACTTGACTAGATTTGCTAATTTACTATACAATAATTCTATACGACTAGATTATGAGTTTTGCGGTATGAGTGAAAAAGCAGCGTTATGGCACTTTTTCACTACCGCTGGTATTACGAGTCTTGCAGGTTTAGGGACACCGCACACTTTTTTGGCCTTAACGCAACGTAATTACTGCAGCTTTCAAAAAGTCCTTTTTCAATGGGACTTCCATAGCACCGGTATTACGAGTCTGCCTGGGAGGCCAAAAAGTTAGCGGTACACCCTATACCGCCAAGATCGATATCGTAAACTGAAAGTAAGTAGTTATGGGTTTTACGCTACAAAGCTGTAACATAAAACTCATAACTAAAGTGTTAAAAAGTACACTAACACCTATAAACTACCTATTAACCCCAAAACCGAGGCCCTCCCGCATCGCAAACACTAAAATAAAATTATTAACCCCTAATCTGCCGCTCCGGACATCGCCGCCACTATAATAAACATATTAACTCCTAAACCGCTGCACTCCCGCATCGCAAACACTAGTTAAATATTATTAACCCCTAATCTGCCGCCCCTAACATCACCGCCACCTACCTACATTTATTAACCCCTAATCTGCCGTCGCCACCACTGTACTAAATGTACTAACCCCTAAACCTAAGTCTAACCCTAACCCTAACACCCCCTAACTTAAATATAATTAAAATAAATCTAAATAAAACCTACTATCATTACCTAAATAATTCCTATTTAAAACTAAATACTTACCTGTAAAATAAAACCTAAACTAGCTACAATATAACTAATAGATACATTGTAGCTAGCTTAGGGTTTATTTTTATTTTACAGGCAAGTTTGTATTTATTTTAACTAGGTAGAACAGTTACTAAATAGTTATTAACTATTTACTAACTACCTAGCTAAAATAAATATAACTTTACCTGTAAAATAAAACCTAACCTGTCTTACACTAACACCTAACCTTACACTACAATTAAATCAATTACCTAAATTAAATACAATTATCTAAACTACAAAAAAAAAAAACACTAAATTACACAAAAAAAAAAGAAATGATCAGATATTTAAACTAATTATAACTAATCTAATAGTCCTATCAAAATAAAAAAAAGCCCCCCAAAATAAAAAAAACCCTAGCCTAAACTAAACTACCAATAGCCCTTAAAAGGGCCTTTTGCGGGGCATTGCCCAAAGAAATCAGCTCTTTTACCTGTAAAAAAGAAATACAAAAAAACCCCCAACCCACACAACCAACTCCCCAAATAAAATCCTAACTAAAAAAACATAAGCTCTCCATTGTCCTTAAAAGGGCATTTGGATGGGCATTGTCCTTAAAAGGGCATTTGGATGGGCATTGCCCTTAAAAGGGCATTCAGCTCTTTTTCAAGTGCCCAACCCCCTAATCTAAAAATAAAACCCACCCAATAAACCCTTAAAAAAGCCTAGCACTAACCCCTGAAGATCCACTTACAGTTTTTGAAGACCTGACATCCATCCTCAATGAAGCGGCAGAAGTCCTCATCGAAGCCGGCAGAAGTCTTCATCCAAGCAGCCGAAGTCTTCATCCAAGCCCGCAGAAGTCTTCATCCAGATGGCATCTTCTATCTTCATCCATCCGGCGCGGAGTGGCTCCATCTTCAAGACATTCGGCACGGAGCATCCTCTTCAATCGAAGTCTTCTTGAAGAATGAAGGTTCCTTTAAATGACGTCATCCAAGATGGCGTCCCTTGAATTCCGATTGGCTGATAGAATTCTATAAGCCAATCGGAATTAAAGGTGAAAAAATCCTATTGGCTGATGCAATCAGCCAATAGAATTGAGCTTCGATCCTATTGGCTGATGGAATGCTGAATACGGAGAGCGTATTGCTCTCCGTATTCAGCGAGGTCTGTCGAACCTGATCCGCACTGTCGGATCAGGTCCGACAGACCTTTGTTAATTAGGCCCCACATGTTAAGTATTACTGTTTATATCAACTTGTTAATGGGACATTTAAGGGTAAAAATAAAATGCTCCATTTTGTTACAGTATTTTATTTTTAAACACATTTCTATATTTTTCTATTTGTTTAACTCATTCAAAAGCATAGTCAAAGAGGCAGTCCCGGAACACCCCGATTTTGCTCCTGATGATACAGCCAGTGATTGCAGCATACATACAAGAGTATGCCTGCTTCTTATTTGTTGTATCCCATCTGGAGTGGCACAAGAGCACAGCTTTGACTAGTTAAAATATATAACCCTTTTGCATGGATTAAATTTGTAAGAGAAAGAAATTTTAATTTACTTCTATTATCAAGCTTACTCCATTCCTTTGGTATTTTTGCTGAAAAGCATATCTAGATATGTTCAGGAGCAGTAACGTGCTACTAAGAGTTAGCTGGAAATGTCACTCTTATCTCTTTAACAGGTCCTTTTCTGTGTAATTTGCTGGGGACTCCTCCTCTTCAATCCCTCTGTTGGTTGGAGTACCTCAAGGCTCTGTCCTGGGTCCTCTACTCTTCTCTATATATACTTATTCACTGAGTAAACTTATCAACAGCTATGGCTTCAAAGGCTGTGAAACATTGTCTTTATTATTTAACCTTTTGTTAAAAAAATACACAAAAATACTCTGCTCTCGTGGATATCAAACAATTGCAAACACAACACAGGTTTATAAAAAAATAAATAAAAAAAAATCTTTGTTAAATATTTATATGTGGCACAGTTATTGGCACCCCTATGAATTCATATGAGAAAAATACATTTGAAGTTTATTCCCATTGATATTTTGCATTTCCATCTTAATATGGGAAGAGTCCACAGCTGCATTCCTTACTTGTTGGAAATACTAAACATGGCCACCAGGAGGAGGCAAAGACACCCCAGCCAAAGGCTTAAATACCTCCCCCACTTCCTCATAACCCCAGTCATTCTTTGCCTTTCGTCACATGAGGTTGGCAGAGAAGTGTTAGAAGATTTCGGAGTAGTCTCTTATGGAGGGTAGTACTCTACGAGATGGGACTGGAGTTTTAAGTAGTCCTGTCAGCCTCTCAGTGAGAGCATGGATGAAAGTTAGAGTACGGAGATGCAGGGAGAGTCTTTCTTGAAACCATCCCGACTCATATTAACAGCTCCATAGGCAATCAGCGTTGACGAGTTTCGCTGCCTGCTTTCTTCACTCAAGTCCATGTCAGAAGCAATGCTACTATCTGTCATACTTGAAGGGCCATGTACCTGTTTCATGACATGGATTCTGGTAAGATCGTTTCATATTTTATACATGTATGATAACGCAAGAAGACAGGGTCACAGTGTGACTCCTTTTATCTGTATAGAATCAAGGGTTAATATCTCCTTAGGGGAATTATTAAACAGTGGGGAATAATCTTATATGTTTATTTGATTTTATACTGCTTTTATGTGTGAGATGTTATGGGCTTATAGGCTGTTATGGAATATACAGGTTTCACTTTGAGAGCCATGCAGCTTACAAGCTTGGCGCACTTTCTCATAGCAGGGACGGTCCTGCATTGTGCACCATGTGATTCATTCCCTTTTTCCTGACCGGGTGTCTATCAGAGAGGAGTCGTAAATCTCTGTACTGTCTGGGTTATAGGAGGTGGTGAGTGCCCCAGCCATTGGGGTATATGGGTGCCGTTTTTTTGAATAAGATAATATGTTTTATTTCTCTAGTTCTCCAGTTATTGCACTAGCGATGGAGGATTCTGTTACTTTGGAGGGCACTCCCTCTATTCCTAATGAGTAATTCCTGTTTATATAGTGAGGAGGCTTAAGTTCCGCCCTCTCAATTATGTTCCATATGCCTTGATAATGTGATAATATCAAACATGTTTGATACCACGGAGCCGTCCACCTCTGAGGAGTTGTTGCCCAGTGAGGTGCGTACCCTACATTCTTATCTCTCTACACATGCAGTTTTCCCATAGCATTGCTGATCCTCCATCTGGAGGGGGCCTTTTATCACCAAATGTTACTGTGCAGTTCAGACGGCGGTGTCTGCGGCCTTTAATGCTTTACCTTGCCCTGCTAAGTGCAAGCGAAAGGTTACATATTGCACTCCTTCCCAGAGTACATCAGATAATTTATTGGATTTAACTGAGAGTTATCCGAGGATGAAGTTCTTTCTGAGTATGAACATTCTGGGTAAGAGTCTGCTGCCTCTAAACCTCCGGCTGCGGAGGAACCAGGCTTTAGTTTAGGAATTTGTGACTTCTACTAAAGAAAGTTTTTGGCAAATTCAGAGGTTCCAGAGGCTAAATTGCCTGATGAACCTTTAATTCCTAAATTGGATAGAGTTTGAGAACAGGGTGGTACCTTATCCTTCCCTGCTCCTGTTAGATGGCGAACATTATTAAAAATGACAAAGTAGTATATAGGGGGCGCCCTTAATATCACAGTGATTCTATAGTGTCAATACTTACAAAAGACTGTGAAGTGTATTAGAATATTATGAATAAGTCTAGATATGTCTATCCTTAATACCAAAAATTCAATGTTTGGCAATAGACTACTCAGAGTATCAGGCAAGTATAAATATGACAAATGGATGGAAATAGCACAATATAATTATGAGAAAATGACAGATCTAATAATCCTAAATGGTATTATCCATTATGTGAGTGTAATTGCTACATATTACCAACATTCCCTTTGTTCAAACAATATTGGGCCATGTGGCGCATCTGTTCTCTTTTGCTCTTCTAGACCATTATTAAAGTGAATGTAAAGTCAAACAAATAGCAATGCATCAAAGTGTTTAATTGCCCAAATAAAGGTTAGTTTCATTCATCATATTTTATTAAGATCAAAATAAAAGTAAAAATATCTAATATTACTTGCTATTGTTTTCGCCGTTTCCTCCGCCTGCATTTTTGGTCCCACTTTTCTAATCTGATTGACACTTAGCTGCCTTAATGTTTTTTTCTTCCCCGGGGCGTCAGGATAGTTGTTCAACACGTCACTTTCTTTAAACGCGCATGCGTGAACTACTCAGTGACATAGCGTACTCCATGCTCGTCCCAGAGTCTCGCATGCGCAATAACGAAAGAATCGGAATCGGAACCTTACGTAGTTTAAGCGCATGCGCAATGGGAAAGGAGGTGCAAAACTTTCTAGAGATTTGCTCGCTATACGCATCAGCGTTTGCTACGTAATTTTTTAAACACATGCGCAAATGTCGGACCTGCTCGTGAACGAGCTTCAAAGAAACGTCACGGAGTGGGCATAAAATATTGAAATGAGGCATAGGATATAGGGCTGCAATCCAGGAAGTAGACGGTTGGGAGGAGTTGAGTGCCTACAACGGAGATAAGTTCTAAATAAAATAAATGTATATTCCTTTTCTTTATTATATTGTTAGTAATGCGGATTCACTATTTTTAACATTGTGAGCAAGAATGTTTAATTATAACAAGTAAAATTTACATTCACTTTAAGAATGAATGGGACAGGATTTGATTCATTTTCCCCCTCTTCTCCCTTTAACAAATTGTCCCCGGTCCTGGACTCTCAATGGAGTTGTGAGGTTCCGTCCCTAAATGGGATGGTGTTATCTTCACAATTGCTAAATGTACAGTACTACTATCCCGCTTGAGGATAGTTCTTTGTTTGAAGAGCCCATGGATAAAAGATGGAAAATCTGTTAAGTAAGATGTTTCAACATACGGGATAGTTGTTTCAACCGGCGGCGGCTGTTGCCGCAGTTACTGGAGAAACTACATTCTGGTGTGACTCCTTATAGGATTTGATCGGGGTGGAGGATCCCCTCAACGTTACTCAGAAAAGATTTACGGCCTTGAGGGTTGTTAATTCTTTTATCTGTGCTGCTATTATACAGTTTATTCGCTTGAATGCTATGGCTTCAGCTTTTTCTGTTCAGACCCGTCGGGCTCTGGCTGATGTCATGGTCTGCGGATATGACTTCTAAGTCTAGACTTCTTCCCTCCCTTTAAGGGAATGATTTTTTCTGGTCCAGGCCTGGACTCAATTATCTCCACGGTCACAGGGGGCAAGGGTGCCCTCCTACCGCAGGAGTATATGAGCTAATCTAAGGGACAATTTTCGTTCTTTTCGTTCTGATAAAGCCCATGTCAGCAGTCCTCCGCTAAGCCAGAGCAAACTAAGAGCTCATGGAAGCTGGCTCATTCCTGGAATAAATCCAAGCAGAGCAAGAAGCTTGCCAAGC
The DNA here is from genome assembly GCF_027579735.1 of Bombina bombina. Lineage (NCBI taxonomy): Eukaryota > Metazoa > Chordata > Amphibia > Anura > Bombinatoridae > Bombina > Bombina bombina. The sequence continues at coordinate 1,112,249,493 of NC_069499.1, read as the reverse complement.
CTACGTCAACATAAATGGCGGTCCCCGGTCCTCTTCTGGATCGTGTAGGGGGCAGTATGTCGCTCTTTTCAGTCGCTTGGTTCAGGGACGTGCAGGATCTATGGGTCCTGGAGGTCATAGCTCAGGGTTACAAGATAGCTTTTAAGTCTCAGCTACCCAAGGGCAGATTCCTCCTGTCTTCCTGACCAGAAAGGAGGGAAGCCTTTCTGGGGTGTGTACGGGATCTGTCCTCTAGGAGTTAATGTCCCGGTGCCTATTGCAGTGAGAGGTTTGGGATTCAAATCTTTTTGTGGTCCCTAAGAAGGAAGGAACTTACCGTCCGATTCTGGACCTAAAGTACTTAAGCAGGTTTTTAAATGTCCCCTCGTTTGGACATCCACAATAAGGTCCATTCTTCCCCTCGTTTGAGAGGGGTAGTTCATGACCACGCTAGATCTGAAGGATGCTCCCTTCTCGTACCTAAGGTTTGCATTCCTGGACCAGCACTTCCAGTGATCCCATGGATGGCAGATAATCTAGAGAGAGTTCTCTTGTATCAAGTACCAGGGTAGAATTCTCGGGTACTATAATAGTCTTCATAGACATGAGAATATTTCTAACTGACCAGAGACGTTGCAAGCTAGCTTCAACATGTCTTGCCCTCCAGATCTCCTTAAGGTCATCTGTGGCTCGGGGTATGGAGGTGATTGGTCTCATGGTGTCCAGCTTGGACATAATTTCCTTTGCCAGGTTTCACCTCAGACTGTTGCAACTGCGCATGCTGAACTAGTGGAATGGCGATCATTTGGATCTGTCTCAACAGATTTCTCTGGACAACCAATCAGGAGAGTCGCTGTCTTGGCGGTTTTGTCCAGATCACTTGTCCTGAGGGACGTCCGTCTCAGGACCATCCTGGGTGATTGCGACTACGGTTGCGAGTCTGTCAGGATGGGGTGCCATGAAGGCACAGGGCTTCTGGTCTCAGGAGGTAAAGCTCCCTCCTGATCTCATTTGAGATCTTCAGACAATATACACTGCTCTGAAGGCTTGGCCTCTGCTGGGTTCGTACCAGTTAATCAGATTCCAATCAAACAATATATCCTTGGTGGCTTACATCAACCATCAGAGGGGAACGAGAAGCTCCCTAGTTTAGAAGGAAGTATCTCGGATTCTGGTGTGGACAACTGGGAAGCGGATTTCCTCAGCAGACAATCCTTTCATCTGGGAGAATGGTCTCTCCATCCTGAGTGTTTGCAGAGATTTGCAAGAGGAAGATCTTATAATGTCTCAATACCAAGCTACCCAGATAGGGGTCGAGCTAACAGATGCATTAGCGGTGCCTTGGAGGTTCAATCTAATTTATCCGTTATTACTACTTCCTAGTGTAGTGGCTCGAGTCAAGCAGTCGTCAGTGATACTGACTGCTCCGTCTTGGCTGCGAAGGATATGGTTCGCGGATCTAGTGGGGATGTCATCATCTCCTCCGTGGAAGTTACCTTGTCGCAGGGATCTGCTGACCAAGGTCTCTTTGTTCATCAATGTCTAGATTCTCTGAGGCTGACTGCATGGAGATTGAACGCTTTGTACTAGCCAAGAGAGGGTTTTCTGAGAGTTATTTTTACTCTCATTCAAGCTCTTAAGCTGGTTGCTCGTCACATCTATCATAAGGCGTGGAGGACCTACTTATTCTGTTCTCCAGGATGAACTGGAGAAGGGCTTTTTCTGCGAGTCCCTTAGAGGGATAGTTTTCAGCCCTGTCTGTGTTACTGCACAAGAGGTATACAAAGCTTTAAACTTTACTTTAAATTGTATTCTGGAGTGTATGGGGAGCCAGTGTAGAGACTGGCAGAGTGGAGCAGCTGATGTAGATCATCGACTTAGGTGGATGAGTCTAGCAGAAGCATTCATAATAGATTGGAGGGAGGAGAGGCAGTGTTTTGGAAGGCCATTTAAGAGTAGATTGCAATAATCAATGCGTGACAGGATGAGGGAATGAATAAGTATTTTTGTAGTTTTTTCAGTAAGGAAGGGACGAATTCTGGAAATATTGCGTAAGTGTGAACGGCAGGATTTGGTAAGCGTTTGTATATGTGGGTTGAATGTGAGTTCTGAGTCTAGTGTGACCCCAAGGCAGCGGACCTGGGGTGAGGTGTTGAGAATAGAGTCTCCAACCATCAGAGAAATGTCAGGTGTCGGATGTCTCGAAGAGGGGGGGGATAAGAAGCAGCTACGTTTTGGACAGATTGAGTTGGAGGTAGTGTGAAGACATCCAAGAGAAAATTGCAGAGAGGCAGTCAGAAATCTGGTTGAGTAAAGAGGGAGAGATATCAGGAGAGGAAAGATAGATTTGGGTATCATCAGCATATAGGTGGTACTGGAATCCAAAGGAGGCTATAAGTTTTCCAAGGCAGGATGTATAAAGAGAGAAAAGCAAGGGACCCAAGACAGAGCCTTGTGGTACTCCAACTGAGAGAGGCATAGGATCACAAGATATGTTGTTAAAGGAAACTGAAAACGAGCGGTTTGAAAGATATGATGCAAACCAGGAGAGGGCTGTGTCTCGAATGCCAAATGAATGTAGTATTTTTAGGAGGAGAGGGTGGTTAACTGTGTCAAAAGCTGCAGACAGTTAATCAGATTCCAATCAAACAATATATCCTCTGTGGCTTACATCAACCATCAGGGGGAAACAAGAAACTCCCTAGTTTTGAGGGAAGTATCTTGGATTCTGGTGTGGGGGAGATCCGCATTTCTTCGCTTTCAGCGATCCACATTCCGGGTGTGGACAACTGGGAAGCGGATTTCCTCCGCAGACAATCCTTTCATCCGGGAGAATGGTCTCTCCATCCCCAGTGTTTGCAGAGATTTGCAAGAGGAAGATCTTATAATGTCTCAATACCAAGCTACCCAGATAGTGGTCGAGGTACAGGGATCCTCAGGCGGAGCTAACAGATGCATTAGTGGTGCCTTGGAGGTTCAACCTAATTTATCCTCTCCGACCGTTACTACATCTTCCTAGTGTAGTGGCTCAAGTCAAGCAGTCGTCAGTGATACTGACTGCTCCATCTTGGCCGCGAAGGATATGGTTCGCGGATCCAGTGGGGATGTCATCATCTCCTCCGTGGAAGTTACCTGGTCTCAGGGATCTGCTGACCAAGGTCTCTTTGTTCATCAATGTCTAGATTCTCTGAGGCTGACTGCATGGAGATTGAACGCTTTGTCCTAGCCAAGAGAGGGTTTTCTGAGAGAGTTATTTTTACTCTCATTCAAGCTTGTAAGCTGGTTGCTCGTCGCATCTATCATAAGGCGTGGAGGACCTACTTATTCTGTTCTCCTGGATAAAACGGAGAAGGGCTTTTCTGCAATTCCCCTGGAGGGATAGTTTTTGGCCCTGTCTGTGTTACTGCATAAGAGGTTTACAGAGCTTCCAGATGTGCAGCCATTTGTTAAGGCTCTGTTGGGATCAGACCTGTGTTTAGATCTAAGGCTCCTTCTTGGAGTTTAAATCTTGTCCTTAAGGTTTTGCAACGGGCTCCATTGGAGCCTATGCATGAAGTAGACATTACATTGTTGTCTTGGAAGGTTCCTTTTCTACTGGCTATTGCTTCTGCGCGCAGAGTATCTGTGATTGCTGCCTTGCAATGCGTCCCTCCTTATCTGGCTTTTCATGCCGATAGGGTTGTTCTACGAACCAAGTTAGGTTTTCTTCCTATGGTTGTGTCAATTCGCAACATCATTTAAGAGATTGTGGTTCCTTTCTTATGTCCTAATCCTTCTTTTTCTGGATGTGGTTTGTGCCTTGAAGTTCTATCTTCGGGCCACAAAGGAATTTAGACAAACCTCTTTCTCTGTTTGTTCTCTTTTTCGGGAAGCGTAGGGGTCAGAGGGCCTCTTCGACTTCCTTATCTTTTTGTCTGAGGAGTGTTATCCGTTTAGCATAGAAATGGCGGGACATAAGCGAGGTAAAGCTCACTCCTGATCTCATTTTGGATCTTCAGGTAATATACACTGCTCTGAAGGTTTGTCCTCTGCTGGGTTCGTCCCAGTTATTATTATTATTATCATTTATTTGTATAACGCCGCCAAATTCCGTAGCGCTGGGTACAATGATAGGGGTATACAATGACAAAGATTTGTGATAAAATACAAAACATAACAAAACTAAACAAATCTAGCACAGGAGGAAGAGGGCCCTGCTCTGGAGAGCTCACAGTCTATAGGTTTAGGGTGCAGAGACATAAGGTTGGGGTAGCTTGTTACATCGGTTGTATTTACAGCAGTGAGTCAGGCAGTTCATGTACATGTATTAGCTTGGTTCGGATGCGGGATGGAGGAGAGATGGTAAGCCTCTCTGAATAGGTGGGTTTTCAAGGATCTTCTGAAGCTATACAAGGTTGGAGACAGTCTGATGGAGCGGGGTAGAGAGTTCCAGAGGACAGGAGCAGCATGTGTGAAGTCTTGGAGGCGGGAGTGGGATGTAGAGATAACAGGAGTGTAGAGACGTAGGTCAGAGGTTGATCGAAGAGGACGGGATGGGGAATATTTCACGATGAGAGAGGAAATATAGTTGGGAGTTAGACTGTTGAGTGCTTTGTAGGTTAGGGCTAATACTTTAAATTGTATTCTGGAGTGTATGGGGAGCCAGTGTAGAGACTGGCAGAGTGGAGCAGCTGATGTAGATCATCGACTTAGGTGGATGAGTCTAGCAGAAGCATTCATAATAGATTGGAGGGAGGAGAGGCAGTGTTTTGGAAGGCCATTTAAGAGTAGATTGCAATAATCAATGCGTGACAGGATGAGGGAATGAATAAGTATTTTTGTAGTTTTTTGAGTAAGGAAGGGACGAATTCTGGAAATGTTGCGTAAGTGTGAACGGCAGGATTTGGTAAGCGTTTGTATATGTGGGTTGAATGTGAGTTCTGAGTCTAGTGTGACCCCAAGGCAGCGGACCTGGGGTGAGGTGTTGAGAATAGAGTCTCCAACCATCAGAGAAATGTCAGGTGTCGGATGTCTCGAAGAGGGGGGGGGGGATAAGAAGCAGCTACGTTTTGGACAGATTGAGTTGGAGGTAGTGTGAAGACATCCAAGAGAAAATTGCAGAGAGGCAGTCAGAAATCTGGTTGAGTAAAGAGGGAGAGATATCAGGAGAGGAAAGATAGATTTGGGTATCATCAGCATATAGGTGGTACTGGAATCCAAAGGAGGCTATAAGTTTTCCAAGGCAGGATGTATAAAGAGAGAAAAGCAAGGGACCCAAGACAGAGCCTTGTGGTACTCCAACTGAGAGAGGCATAGGATCACAAGATATGTTGTTAAAGGAAACTGAAAACGAGCGGTTTGAAAGATATGATACAAACCAGGAGAGGGCTGTGTCTCGGATGCCAAATGAATGTAGTATTTTTAGGAGGAGAGGGTGGTTAACTGTGTCAAAAGCTGCAGACAGTTAATCAGATTCCAATCAAACAATATATCCTCTGTGGCTTACATCAACCATCAGGGGGAAACAAGAAACTCCCTAGTTTTGAGGGAAGTATCTTGGATTCTGGTGTGGGGGAGATCCGCATTTCTTCGCTTTCAGCGATCCACATTCCGGGTGTGGACAACTGGGAAGCGGATTTCCTCCGCAGACAATCCTTTCATCCGGGAGAATGGTCTATCCATCCCCAGTGTTTGCAGAGATTTGCAAGAGGAAGATCTTATAATGTCTCAATACCAAGCTACCCAGATAGTGGTCGAGGTACAGGGATCCTCAGGCGGAGCTAACAGATGCATTAGCGGTGCCTTGGAGGTTCAACCTAATTTATCCTTTCCGACCGTTACTACATCTTCCTAGTGTAGTGGCTCAAGTCAAGCAGTCGTCAGTGATACTGACTGCTCCATCTTGGCCGCGAAGGATATGGTTCGCGGATCCAGTGGGGATGTCATCATCTCCTCCATGGAAGTTACCTGGTCTCAGGGATCTGCTGACCAAGGTCTCTTTGTTCATCAATGTCTAGATTCTCTGAGGCTGACTGCATGGAGATTGAACGCTTTGACCTAGCCAAGAGAGGGTTTTCTGAGAGAGTTATTTTTACTCTCATTCAAGCTTGTAAGCTGGTTGCTTGTCGCATCTATCATAAGGCGTGGAGGACCTACTTATTCTGTTCTCCTGGATAAAACGGAGAAGGGCTTTTCTGCAATTCCCCTGGAGGGATAGTTTTTGGCCCTGTCTGTGTTACTGCATAAGAGGTTTACAGAGCTTCCAGATGTGCAGCCATTTGTTAAGGCTCTGTTGGGATCAGACCTGTGTTTAGATCTAAGGCTCCTTCTTGGAGTTTAAATCTTGTCCTTAAGGTTTTGCAACGGGCTCCATTGGAGCCTATGCATGAAGTAGACATTAAATTGTTGTCTTGGAAGGTTCCTTTTCTACTGGCTATTGCTTCTGCGCGCAGAGTATCTGTGATTGCTGCCTTGCAATGCGTCCCTCCTTATCTGGCTTTTCATGCCGATAGGGTTGTTCTATGAACCAAGTTAGGTTTTCTTCCTATGGTTGTGTCAATTCGCAACATCATTTAAGAGATTGTGGTTCCTTTCTTATGTCCTAATCCTTCTTTTTCTGGATGTGGTTTGTGCCTTGAAGTTCTATCTTCGGGCTACAAAGGAATTTAGACAAACCTCTTTCTCTGTTTGTTCTCTTTTTCGGGAAGCGTAGGGGTCAGAGGGCCTCTTCGACTTCCTTATCTTTTTGTCTGAGGAGTGTTATCCGTTTAGCATAGAAATGGCGGGACATAAGCGAGGTAAAGCTCACTCCTGATCTCATTTTGGATCTTCGGGTAATATACACTGCTCTGAAGGTTTGTCCTCTGCTGGGTTCGTCCCAGTTATTATTATTATTATCATTTATTTGTATAACGCCGCCAAATTCCGTAGCGCTGGGTACAATGATAGGGGTATACAATGACAAAGATTTGTGATAAAATACAAAACATAACAAAACTAAACAAATCTAGCACAGGAGGAAGAGGGCCCTGCTCCGGAGAGCTCACAGTCTATAGGTTTAGGGTGCAGAGACATAAGGTTGGGGTAGCTTGTTACATCGGTTGTATTTGCAGCAGTGAGTCAGGCAGTTCATGTACATGTATTAGCTTGGTTCGGATGCGGGATGGAGGAGAGATGGTAAGCCTCTCTGAATAGGTGGGTTTTCAAGGATCTTCTGAAGCTATACAAGGTTGGAGACAGTCTGATGGAGCGGGGTAGAGAGTTCCAGAGGACAGGAGCAGCACGTGAGAAGTCTTGGAGGCGGGAGTGGGATGTAGAGATAACAGGAGTGTAGAGACGTAGGTCAGAGGTTGATCGAAGAGGACGGGATGGGGAATATTTCAAGATGAGAGAGGAAATATAGTTGGGAGTTAGACTGTTGAGTGCTTTGTAGGTTAGGGCTAATACTTTAAATTGTATTCTGGAGTGTATGGGGAGCCAGTGTAGAGACTGGCAGAGTGGAGCAGCTGATGTAGATCATCGACTTAGGTGGATGAGTCTAGCAGAAGCATTCATAATAGATTGGAGGGAGGAGAGGCAGTGTTTTGGAAGGCCATTTAAGAGTAGATTACAATAATCAATGCGTGACAGGATGAGGGAATGAATAAGTATTTTTGTAGTTTTTTGAGTAAGAAAGGGACAAATTCTGGAAATGTTGTGTAAGTGTGAACGGCAGGATTTGGTAAGCGTTTGTATATGTGGGTTGAATGTGAGTTCTGAGTCTAGTGTGACCCCAAGGCAGCGGACCTGGGGTGAGGTGTTGAGAATAGAGTCTCCAACCATCAGAGAAATGTCAGGTGTCGGATGTCTCAAAGAGGGGGGGGATAAGAAGCAGCTACGTTTTGGACAGATTGAGTTGGAGGTAGTGTGAAGACATCCAAGAGAAAATTGCAGAGAGGCAGTCAGAAATCTGGTTGAGTAAAGAGGGAGAGATATCAGGAGAGGAAAGATAGATTTGGGTATCATCAGCATATAGGTGGTACTGGAATCCAAAGGAGGCTATAAGTTTTCCAAGGCAGGATGTATAAAGAGAGAAAAGCAAGGGACCCAAGACAGAGCCTTGTGGTACTCCAACTGAGAGAGGCATAGGATCACAAGATATGTTGTTAAAGGAAACTGAAAATGAGCGGTTTGAAAGATATGATGCAAACCAGGAGAGGGCTGTGTCTCGGATGCCAAATGAATGTAGTATTTTTAGGAGGAGAGGGTGGTTAACTGTGTCAAAAGCTGCAGACAGTTAATCAGATTCCAATCAAACAATATATTCTCTGTGGCTTACATCAACCATCAGGGGGAAACAAGAAACTCCCTAGTTTTGAGGGAAGTATCTTGGATTCTGGTGTGGGGGAGATCCGCATTTGTTCGCTTTCAGCGATCCACATTCCGGGTGTGGACAACTGGGAAGCGGATTTCCTCCGCAGACAATCCTTTCATCCGGGAGAATGGTCTCTCCATCCCCAGTGTTTGCAGAGATTTGCAAGAGGAAGATCTTATAATGTCTCAATACCAAGCTACCCAGATAGGGGTCGAGGTACAGGGATCCTCAGGCGGAGCTAACAGATGCATTAGCGGTGCCTTGGAGGTTCAACCTAATTTATCCTTTCTGACCGTTACTACATCTTCCTAGTGTAGTGGCTCAAGTCAAGCAGTCGTCAGTGATACTGACTGCTCCATCTTGGCCGCGAAGGATATGGTTCGCGGATCCAGTGGGGATGTCATCATCTCCTCCGTGGAAGTTACCTGGTCTCAGGGATCTGCTGACCAAGGTCTCTTTGTTCATCAATGTCTAGATTCTCTGAGGCTGACTGCATGGAGATTGAACGCTTTGTCCTAGCCAAGAGAGGGTTTTCTGAGAGAGTTATTTTTACTCTCATTCAAGCTTGTAAGCTGGTTGCTCGTCGCATCTATCATAAGGCGTGGAGGACCTACTTATTCTGTTCTCCTGGATAAAACGGAGAAGGGCTTTTCTGCAATTCCCCTGGAGGGATAGTTTTTGGCCCTGTCTGTGTTACTGCATAAGAGGTTTACAGAGCTTCCAGATGTGCAGCCATTTGTTAAGGCTCTGTTGGGATCAGACCTGTGTTTAGATCTAAGGCTCCTTCTTGGAGTTTAAATCTTGTCCTTAAGGTTTTGCAACGGGCTCCATTGGAGCCTATGCATGAAGTAGACATTAAATTGTTGTCTTGGAAGGTTCCTTTTCTACTGGCTATTGCTTCTGCGCGCAAAGTATCTGTGATTGCTGCCTTGCAATGCGTCCCTCCTTATCTGGCTTTTCATGCCAATAGGGATGTTCTACGAACCAAGTTAGGTTTTCTTCCTAAGGTTGTGTCAATTCGCAACATCAATCAAGAGATTGTGGTTCTTTTCTTATGTCCTAATCCTTCTTCGTCGAAGAAACGTTTACAACGTATTTCTGGATGTGGTTTGTGCCTTGAAGTTCTATCTTCGGCCCACAAAGGAATTTAGACAAACTTCTTTCTCTGTTTGTTCTCTTTTCCGGGAAGCGTAATGGTCAGAGGGCCTCTTCGACTTCCTTATCTTTTTGTCTGAGGAGTGTCATCCGTTTAGCATAGAAACGGCGGGACATAAGCCTCCTCTGAGGATTACGGCTCATTCTACGAGAGCAGTGTTTTCCTCTTGGGCCTTCAAAAATGAGGCTTCTACGGATCAGATTTGTAAGGCGGCTACCTGGTTCTTCTGACATACTTTTTCCAAAATTTTACAAGTTTGATGTTTTGGCTTCTGCTGAAGCAGCCTTTGGGAGAAAGGTTTTGGAGGCTGTGGTGCCCTCAGATTAGGGTCCGCCTCTCTTTTTTCCCTCCTGTTAGCATTCCGTGTACTCTAGAGCTTGGGTATATGTTTCCCACAAGTAAGGAATGCAGCTGTGAACTCTTCCCATATTAAGATGGAAAACATAAATTATGGTTACCTGATAATTTCATTTCCATCTGTATGGGAAGAGTCCACAGCTCCCGCCTGTGTTCTCCGATGGGCGGCTCTAAATTTAAAATTCTTTCTTCTGGCACCTTTTTTCATCCTGATATTTCTCCTCCTGTTCCTTGTTCCCTCTGCAGAATGACTGGGGTAATGACTGCCTCTGCCAGAAAGATTAAAATGGGCTGTGGTTGGATCTTCCAGCTGGACAATGATCCAAAACAAACATCAAAATCAACAAAAATTGTTTACTCATCATAACTATGGCCATCCCAGTCCCCTGACTTGAATCCCATAGAAAACCTGTGGGGTAAACTGAAGACGAGAATCCGCCAGCGTCTACCTCGAAAGTTGAAGAATCTGGAGAGATTCTGTATGAAGGAATGGTCTCAGATCCCTTGTCATGTATTCTCCAACCTCATCAGGCATTATAGGAGAAGACTCAGAGCTGTTATCTTGGCAAAGGGAGGTTCTTGGATAAACCTGTGTGGTGTTTGCAATTGTTTGATATCAACGACAGCAGAGTATTTTTTTTTAAAAAAGATCAAAAGGTTAAACAATAAAGGCAAAATGTCACAGCCTTCTTTGCTCATATTACCAAGGGTGCCAATATTAGGGGGGGGGCACTGTATATATATATATATATATATATATATATATATACACAGTATATATATATATATATATATATATATATATATTTAAAAAAAATAATATACTATATATATATATATACTGTATATATATATATATATATATATATATATATATATATATATATATATATATACATTGTGTGAAAAATGATACACAATAAATTCAGACACCTTGACCGCGCTAACTCCCCATATACTTCAATACTTCAATGGAGCCGCTGAAGGAAAAAACTAACATTTATTGCTTGCACACTAACCCGACCGCATTTAACCAAGTGCACTATACCTGAAGGAAGTTTTTCATTTTTTACATTCCAATGTTCTTCACCTAGAAGAAAATGTTCTTTTTATTTTTAAATATATATTTATACATTTTTATATATATATATATATATATATATATATATATATATATATATATATATATATATATATATATATACACAGGTGGCCCTCGGTTTATGCCGTTTCAATTTGCGCCGTTTCAGAATAACAACCTTTTTTTTCAGTCATGTGACTGCTATTGACAAGCATTGTGTGCATTGATTAAAATAGCCAGAAGGTCGAGTTGTCCGCTTGTGTTGCAGCAAAGATACACACATGCAGGCTGAAATTAATCAGTGTACACAGACCACAGACATTAGCTATCGAGCAAAGCTTTCAAAGGAACAAGATCTTCCTGTCTATGAATCAGTCCATAATGGAATGCATAGAATTGCTACAGACCCAATTTTATCTAACATCCTAACTATACAAAGAACTGTTTGCAGAAAAATGCAAGTAAAGTCTCTGTTGTGTGATTTTTTTAGTAGGGTTATAATGCTGTTCAGCAAAAGTTTTTGTTCATTTAACTTAAGGGACAGTAAACCATAAAAATAATGTTATATAATTCTGCACATAGTGCAGGATTATATAACATTATATTAGCGCAAACATTGTAAAACCTAATTTCCCCTTTGAATTTTAAAAAAACCTGCTGTTTTACAGACCCACTCTCTGTGATCTTCTGAGCGGGTCTGTTTTTTTCAAACAGCGCATCGGGCCAGCTGTATAGTCACAGCCCAGCCCGACCGCGCCATAGCACTAAGTGCAGCTCGCTCCTGCTGTCTGACAGAGCAGGAGCGAGCTGCACTTAGTGCTATGGCGCGGTCGGGCCGGGCTGTGACTATACAGCTGGCCCGATGCGCTGTTTGAAAAAAACAGACCTGCTCAGAAGATCACAGAGAGCGGGTCTGTAAAACAGCAGGTTTTTTTAAAATTCAAAGGGGAAATTAGGTTTTACAATGTTTGCGCTAATATAATGTTATATAATTCTGCACTATGTGCAGAATTATATAACATTTTTATGGTTTACTGACACTTTAGTTTGATGATGATGCAATCTGTTGTGTAATTATTTTATTAGGTGCTGTTCAGCAAATGTTTGTTCATTTAACTTAGTTTAATTATATATTCTGTGTTGTGTGATTATTTTATTAGGTTTATAATGCTGTTTAGCATTTAAATTCTTTATTTCAAAGCTTTAAAAATAATGTATTAGGTGTTACTTATGACAATTTTGAGAGGGGCCTGGAACCTAACTCCCTTACTTCCCATTGACTTACATTATAAACTGGGTTTCAATTTACAACGGTTTTGATTTACAACCATTCCTTCTGGAACCTAACCCCGGCGTAAACTGAGGGCTACCTGTAATTGATTACTGTGAATTCAAGAAGTATATGCGATGGGAGCAATACAAATGGTCAAACCAATGATATATAGCAAAATATAACAACCAAGATATACAAATTGTGACGATATTAAAAATGATGTGTATGATAAAAATAATGATAATAATAATAATAAATCTATATATATATATATAAATGAAAAAATCAAAACATGGAAAATATATATAAAATAATAATAATAATAAAATGTCCTGTAATAAGGATTTTCCAAATAACAGAAGATATCACAAGTCCAGGCAGCTCCTCTTGGTATGTCTCGCCACGACAAGTGTTTGATAGGTCTAGAAAGAGAGAATAGAGGGCGCCATGTGGTGCAAATCAAACAGGTGACTGATGGTACAAGTACAGGTACGGCTGAAATCTTACTCACGTGATGAAGAGCAATATTCGCAGGCCGGAACCAATGGGTCGTCCGGCAGACACTGGGGCACACTGGGAGTAATTAGTATCCTAGTCCCAACCAGGAGGGAGTCCAAAGATGTTCTTATGTGCCACAGGAGATATCACAATGTTGAGCAATCGTCCGTTCTTGTAAAGGCACAACAATAGTAGGTCCAGCAAGAGCAAACGACAGGAACAAGCAGCAGTGAGAGTGATGGGATATGATAAAATGATTTATTTAAAAGATTAAAATAGTAATAACGCGTTTCTCCGTGTCACAGCACGGTTTCATCAGGCTGATGAATATTGCTCTTCATCACATGGGTAAGATTTCAGCCGTACCTGTACTTGTGCCATCAGTCACCTGCTTGATTTGCAGTATGGCGCCCTCTATTCTCTCTTTCTAGATTTATTTACTTTGTATTTTTTAATCAATAAAATTTGTCTTAGAGCTCATATAGTACGTCCATAATGCACATTACGTTATTATGTTTTAGAATTGTAGAAAATGTGCATAAAAGGCCACAATATGCTAAACATATGTAAAGAAAAAGAATTTATTTATACACACACATACGGTATATATATATATATATATATATATATATATATATATATATATATATATATATAACACACAGAGAAAACCCAGCACTCACATAGCTTGCATTGTGTGGCTGTTTTAGGGTCTCAGGTATTGGAGAGGACCTTGACGTGGTACCTGAGCTTGTCCCATTTGGCCAGATACGGTAACTAACCTTTCCAGTTTTGCTTTTAAATCTTAGCTGAGAGCTTGTAAGTGAGTGCTGGGTTTTCTCTGTGTGTTGTATTAATTTGTAATGTAATTTTCCCTATGGTTCTTGCACCCAGACCTGTCTGGGGTTAACTGCTTGTGGCTCTGGGGACAGCACAGCTTCCTGTGAGTGCCAGTGGCACCCAGGGCTGAGCATGTTGCAGGGTCATAGGATGTGTACCCGGTCCGGTATGAGAGTGCAGTTCCCTTCCGTGTTTTGTATATATATTTATATATATATATATATATATACACAGTGTATATATATATATATATATATATATATATATATATATATATATATATATATATATACTGTATATATATATATATATATATATATATATATATATATATATATACACATACATCAGGTGTTATTTGAAGAAATCTGGTTCCAATATTGATTTATTTGTATCCTGCAAGTGTCACAAGCTCTTATAATGCCTCAACTTGTTTGTTAACGCTCACGTAGTGTCTGCCTTTGTATCATATGATATAATATAACAGTAAGGTGAATTAGCCTTTTTTTAACCCTTTCCTGTATGATCATCCCAATGCATAAAAAGTAGATTATTGCAATGTACACTCGCTAGACCTGTCAACAGCGATTTATAACAGTCACACAGAATGCACGGAGGAGAACCCCCCCTCCCCCATGAATGAATCAAGCTAGTCCTTATCAGACTCCTGCAGGTATTGCTGAGGGGGAGTAATGATGCTACTCTTTTGTGGATCTGGTTTCTATAAAGAGAGAGATAAAGCTGAATCACTTGCCTGAACTGCTAGCTCAAGAGGAGAGAGATGGAGCCTCTTACTTAGAGAGTATTTATATTGCCTGTTACCTTGCCTGCAAGACCACACCTCTAACCAGCACCCATTGCTGCCCTGCAACCCTGCAAGCACACACCTCTAGCCAATGTAAACACATGCCCCAAGCAATGCAGCCCTCCCTCCTGCTCCTCCAGGAAGCTCACGAGCATATCAGCAGCACCAGCATGTCCCATCTCTCCTGTTCCAGTCTCCCTCCCTTTCTCCATATTGCAGCTCCTTCACATACTATCATTTTTTAATATCATTTCCAGCTTTCCTATATTTTAATTTTTCACTCCCCCTTGTCATTTTCCCGCCCCAGACAGTTTTCACTCTCAATTTCTTGGCCCTGTCAGCTCCAATTTCTCTCCCTTTTACTGCCCCTGGCAGCTCCTGTCTCTCTCCTCTATCTACATCCCATACTAGTGTTACGACACTGCAAAGTGCAGGTGGAGTCCGGGTTTCCACGGCAACCACATCCTTATAAGGGAGAGCAGCCAACTCACATTGTAAAGGTCAGAATAGAGCAAAGCGGGATGGTCGAACCGGACCGAGCTAGGAGCAGCAGCAGGTCCAGAAGAGTAGACAGTGGGGTGTGTTGTGCCCCCCTTCTCTACCACAGACTGAATCCTTACAATGGCTGGCACTGTAGGCTGCTAAACGGCTCCCTGCAGAGCTGTCTTCTCTGATGGATTTGCACTCAGTGCAGGATTTAGCTGTGACAGCTTCAGACAGCCTCACACCTGGGTAGGTAAGGAGTTATGATGGTGGTTCATTTCCACATAGCACTGTTTTGGAGGGTCTTTATGTGTCTTGCCACCTACTGTCTGTTCTGTATTATATACTTGCATACTTATCCTTTTGTGCCATCACCTTGTCTGTAAACTGTCATTTTGGTTATACTTGTCTGGGTTTCTGCGTCTCATGTTACCTGTTTGTGTCACACTGTATCCTGTACATTGCTATTTCTGTGTTCCTTTTCTTGGGGTCTACCAGTATACTGTTCTTTGGAATCTGCTCAATGGTATCTACTTATATCCTGTCCCCAGGGATCTACCTGTGTTCTGCGCCTTAGTGACTTTTTTCCCTTTCCTTTGGGGTCCCCACCTGTGTCCTATCCTTTGGAGTCTGCCTGTAACCTTCATTTTGCTTCCTGCCTGTGTACAGCCACCTGCAGTCTCTACTAGTGTGCTGCAGTTGAGGTATCTGGCTGTAACTTGCCCCTTTGGGCTTTCTTTTACTTTGTCATTGTTTGTCCCCATCTGCCTCTATCCAACATCTACCCCTCACTTACTCTGTTTTGCTGCATTGAGTGCGCTTGTGTTATACTCCTTTGCATCTGCTTGTGTCATGGTCCTTTACATCTGTCTGTGCCTTTCCTATCTCTCAGGGTAATTTTTGTTATGGTTCATTTTGAGACTGTTACCTACTGTCCATTGTCTGAGTATTACTCCCCTCACTTTGTTGACAGATTGCTTTAAAACACCTGCTTTGCTCGGTTGCTCCTGATCCCTGTCTGGCGCTTTGTGTAGATTAGGTTGCAGTGTGTACATGGAGTATCATTTGACGACAGGTGAGAGCAGGCACAGAGCCAGTATTGTGTATAGGAGAAGCAGCCCCGTACAAAAGAGTCCTGTTGTGTTTCTTGTCACTAAAGCTGTGACATATAACCATCTGACTTTAGTCTCTCACTCACAGAACCAATTATTCAATACATCGCTGTATACCAGCTCATTTTACTGCTGTATTTTACATTCTTATCCAGTGTTATGAATAAAGGATTTTTTTTTTAATTTTATCCTATTCTGTGCTTTGTATGACTCACTGGCATTTCGCTATTGCTGTATACCTGCTTTGTCATTTTAGTGGCCCAATTGTATCAGTCTTTTAAAATACTTGAATAATGATGTTTCACTACTCTAATTGTCTATTACTAGTTCACTGTACTATCAACCTCTGATTACATCATAGTGCTCTCCTCTGCCTCAGATCATATTAATGCATTATAAATAGTGTCACTACACTGCTCTACCACAAAATGCCATTTAGTTGCTTTATAACTGAGACCCTTGGATAGTACATTCTCATAAATCCATTACAAATATTCTGCTGCTGTTACTATATTATCAATATGATTTATTATTGCATTATAACTTCTAGGCCATTACATTGTAATTGCTATCTCACCCTAACTGAGCAATCATTGTCGTTTTGCTTGTATGTATGTCCAGTACTGCTAAATAACTGTTTTAGCACTATTTACTATATGCATTCATCACTACTATATAACTGTATATAGCTGCTATACCACTGCCTGCTGCATGCACTCTATATAACTCTTATACAACTGCTGCTACATGCACTCAGTGCCGCTATATAACTGTTATACTACTGTCTGCTGTATGCACTCAGCGCTGCTATATAACTGTTATACCACTGTCTGCTGTATGCACTCTATATAACTGTTATACTACTGCCTGTTATATGCACTCAGTGCCGCTATATAACTGTTATACTACTGCTTGCTATATGCACTCTATATAACTGTTATACTACTGCCTGCTATATGCACTCAGTGCCGCTAAATAACTGTTATACCACTTTCTGCTGTATGCACTCTATATAACTGTTATACCACTGCCTGCTATATAACTGTTATACTACTGTCTGCTGTATGCACTCAGCGCTGCTATATAACTGTTATACCACTGTCTGCTGTATGCACTCAGTGCTGCTATATAGCTGTTATACTACCGCTTGCTATATGCACTCTAAATAACTGTTATAACACTGCCTGCTGTATGCAATCTCTATAACTGTTATACCACTGCCTGCTGTATGCACTCTCTATAACTGTTATACTACTGCCTGCTGTATGCACTCAGTCCTGCTATATAACTGTTATACCACTGTCTGCTGTATGCACTCAGTGCTGCTATATAACTGTTATACTACTGCCTGCTATATGCACTCTCTATAACTGTTATACCACTGCCTGCTGTATGCACTCTATAACTGTTATACTACTGCCTGCTGTATGCGCTCTATATAACTGTTATACCAGTGTCTGCTGTATGCACTCGGTGCTGCTATATAACTGTTATACTACTGCCTGCTATATGCACTCAGTTCTGCTATATAATTGTTATACCACTGTCTGCTGTATGCACTCAGCGCTGCTATATAACTGTTATGCCACTGTCTGCTGTATGCACTCAGTTCTGCTATATAATTGTTATACCACTGCCTGCTGTATGCACTCTGATATAACTGTTATACTACTGCCTGCTATATGCACTCAATGCCGCTATATTACTGTTATACCACTGTCTGCTGTATGCACTCAGTGCTGCTATATAACTGTTATACTACTGC
Organism: Bombina bombina; assembly: GCF_027579735.1. Taxonomy (NCBI): domain Eukaryota; kingdom Metazoa; phylum Chordata; class Amphibia; order Anura; family Bombinatoridae; genus Bombina; species Bombina bombina. The sequence goes on along the minus strand of NC_069499.1, from coordinate 1,112,231,812 downwards.
CTGCTATATGCACTCTCTATAACTGTTATACTACTGCCTGCTGTATGCGCTCTATATAACTGTTATACCAGTGTCTGCGGTATGCACTCAGTGCTGCTATATAACTGTTATACTACTGCCTGCTATATGCACTCAGTGTTGCTATATAACTGTTATACTACTGCCTGCTATATGCACTCAGTTCTGCTATATAATTGTTATACCACTGTCTGCTGTATGCACTCAGCGCTGCTATATAACTGTTATGCCACTGTCTGCTGTATGCACTCAGTTCTGCTATATAATTGTTATACCACTGCCTGCTGTATGCACTCTGATATAACTGTTATACTACTGCCTGCTATATGCACTCAATGCCGCTATATTACTGTTATACCACTGTCTGCTGTATGCACTCAGTGCTGCTATATAACTGTTATACTACTGCCTGCTATATGCACTCTCTATAACTGTTATACCACTGTCTGCTGTATGCACTCAGCGCTGCTATATAACTGTTATGCCACTGTCTGCTGTATGCACTCTATATAACTGTTATACTACTGCCTGCTGCATGCACTCTATATAACTGTTATAACACTGCCGGCTGCATGCACTCTATATAACTTATACCACTGTCTGATGTATGCACTCAGCGCTGCTATATAACTGTTATGCCACTGTCTGCTGTATGCACTCTATATAACTGTTATGCCACTGTTTGCTGTATGCACTCAGTGCTGCTATATAATTGTTATACTACTGCCTGCTATATGCACTCTATATAACTGTTATACTACTGCCTGCTGTATGCACTCTATATAACTGTTATACCACTGTCTGCTGTATGCACTCAGTTCTGCTATATAATTGTTATACCACTGCCTGCTGTATGCACTCTGATATAACTGTTATACTACTGCCTGCTATATGCACTCAATGCCGCTATATTACTGTTATACCACTGTCTGCTGTATGCACTCAGTGCTGCTATATAACTGTTATACTACTGCCTGCTATATGCACTCTCTATAACTGTTATACCACTGTCTGCTGTATGCACTCAGCGCTGCTATATAACTGTTATGCCACTGTCTGCTGTATGCACTCTATATAACTGTTATACTACTGCCTGCTGCATGCACTCTATATAACTGTTATAACACTGCCGGCTGCATGCACTCTATATAACTTATACCACTGTCTGATGTATGCACTCAGCGCTGCTATATAACTGTTATGCCACTGTCTGCTGTATGCACTCTATATAACTGTTATGCCACTGTTTTCTGTATGCACTCAGTGCTGCTATATAATTGTTATACTACTGCCTGCTATATGCACTCTATATAACTGTTATACCACTGTCTGCTGTATGCACTCAGCGCTGCTATATAACTGTTATGCCACTGTCTGCTGTATGCACTCTATGTAACTGTTAAGCCACTGCCTGCTGTATGCACTCAGTGCTGCTATATAACGGTAATACTACTGCTATATGCACTCTATATAACTGTTATACCACTGCCTGCTGTATGCACTCTATAACTGTTATACTACTGTATGCACTCTATATAACTGGAATTCCACTGCCTGCTGTATGCACTCAGTGCTGCTATATAATTGTTATACTACTGCCTGCTGTATGCACTCAGCGCTGCTATATAACTGTTATACCCCTGCCTGCTGTATGCACTCAGTCCTGCTATATAACTGTTATACCCCTGCCTGCTGTATCCACTCAGTCCTGCTATATAACTGTTATACTACTGCCTGCTGTATGCACTCAGTGCTGCTATATAATTGTTATACTACTGCCTGCTGTATGCACTCAGTGCTGCTATATAATTGTTATACTACTGCCTGCTGTATGCACTCAGTACTGCTATATAATTGTTATACCCCTGCCTGCTGTATGCACTCAGTGCTGCTATATAACTGTTATACCCCTGCCTGCTGTATGCACTCAGTGCTGCTATATAACTGTTATACCACTGCCTGCTGTATGCACTCAGCGCTGTTATAGAACTTATACCACCTTCTACTGTATGTATTCAGCGCTGCTATATAACTGTTATACCCCTGCCTGATGTATGCACTCAGTGCTGCTATATAACTGTTATACCACTGCCTGCTCTATGCACTCAGTGCTGTTATATAACTGTTATACCACTGCCTGCTGTATGCACTCAGCGCTGTTATAGAACTTATACCACCGTCTACTGTATGTATTCAGCGATGCTATATAACTGTTATACCACTGTCTGCTTTATTCACCCAGTGCTGCTATGTACTGTAACTGTTATACCGTTGTATGCACTCAGTACTGCTATATAACTGTTATACCGCTGCATGCACTCAGTACTGCTATATAACTGTTATACCGCTGTATGCACTCAGTACTGCTATATAACTGTTATACTGCTGTATGCACTCAAAAAAGGGGTTTGCACAAGTCTATGGGGAGAGAGAGTTAGCACAGTCGAGATATCCAACCTCCAAATATTAGCGCCCCTGAGGCTTTTGCTCTACTTGTAATGTGAGTGCAAGAATATAATGGCTATTGATTTTACTTGAGTAGTGTTAGCGGTCAAAAGTGTTAATATTTTTGCAACCCCTCATCTCAGTTCTTTTGACAGACATGCATTTTAGCCAATCAGTGCTGACTCATAAATAACTACACAGGAGTGAGCACAATGTTATCTATATGGCACACATTAACTATAAGTGTCTGAGAAAATGTCAAAATGCACTGAAATAAGAGGCGGCCTTTCGATGGCTTAGAAATCAGTTTGTGAGCCTATGTGGGTTTAGCTTTCAACAAAGAATACCAAAAGAACAAAGCCAATTTATGATAAATGTAAATTGGAAAGTTGTTTAAAATTGTATGCCCTATCTGAATCATGAAAGTTTAGTTTTTATTTTGACTGTCCCTTTAAGTAAAGTTAAAGTAGTACCTAGTGCTACATCTACAATTCATCAAAAGCACCAAAAAAAGGATTTTTTTTTATTTCATTTTTTTAATGGGGTCCGGACTGGCTAAGAACAAAAGTGAAGCTTACATACTTATTGGCTGACACAGGAATCACTCAGCTGACAAAGACATTGCTAAATCAAAACTGAATAATGTAAGTTTAAACTTTTGAAGCCTTTCCGTTATTAACTGTAAGAAAAGAGGAACTACATTTTGTTTTTTTTTATTGCATTCCCTTGTTTGATTTTTTTTCTTAAAGTGATGGTAAAGTGTGCGTGTTTGCTATGTATAGTCTGATAGAATAACTTATGTCACATATATTTATTTATATATATATATATATATATAATGTTTGTCATTTGTTATATAGTCCTTGTTTTTATAACTTAGTAATGTACTGCCGCCAGCCCGACAGTGCAAGCATTTTTTTTTTACGTTTTGCCCTTAATCAGAAAGTATGCCACTATGCTCGCTGTTCTGTGTGGTGCCTCTGTAAACACATGCACGATCACGTTTACATGTATTTCATCCGGCGTGAGTTCACTAAAGGGTTAACACATGCATAGTACAGTCCCAAATGGAGTCCCAAAACATAGTGGTAGTAAGCAGTGAATTGGAACAATTGTTCTGATTCACTATTTACATATATTAATGCCAGCATTGCACACTATTCCCTGTGCTGATATGCATATACTCCTCTCAGGAGAGTGCATTTACATCTATGTATAGAACGGATGGAACCGCTCAAAACATCCCAACATTACAGAAAAGAAAATTCAAAGATAAGGGGCAAAAACCTGCAACGGCAATAGTAAAACCTGTCATTCTTATAACAAATGAAATCATATTTTATTATAATAAATACAGTGGTTTAGTTCTGAAATAAATTAGGAATACACTGGTAGCATTAAAATAATCTTAATTTACCATCACTTTAAATAGGATGTACGTCTATTGTTTTCAGATAAATGCAAATAGGGACATGTTGTTTTGCATTAGTCTGAATCGAAATGCACGTGTGTGCTGCTTACTGACATAGCTCTCACTGTGTTCTCAGTCACACTGTATAGGCCGCTCTTTCACAGGCTTCTTGTCCCAGCATGGCATCTCATACTTTGCATTCCCAATACGCTGCTGCGCTTTTGCTTTATAACTGCCTGTCCTCATTGCATTCTGCTCTTACTGTGGCATATGACTGATCAATGATTGTCCTCTAATTGCATTATGGCCGCTCATTAATTTTTTTATTTTTTTTTTATTTTCCCTTTTTAACCCTTTTGCTGCTAAGCCTTTTATCACCCCAGTGCTGTGACAATTTTGAGGTTTTTTTTGCTACCTACATTTAAATCCTATAATAATTTAAACTTCAGTGAGTGAGACACATAAATTATATTATTATTTTTTCCAGCAGGCCCAACAGATTCACAATATACCATTATTATATTTATAATTCATGGCATGTGAGATAGCTGCGGCAAAAACTGTAAAAAACAAATGTATAATTTTTGCTTAGATTTTAGTAAATAATATGGAAAATGGACAAGTGACCACCTTGCTAAATTGTCATCAAGGGTAGCCACATGTGAAATAGGGGCCCATATTGGCTTTTGGGGGTTATAATATAGATTAGCGAGGTCCCATTGTGCAGTACAGAAATAAAAGTACTTTTTTTTTCTTGCAAGGTGTTCAGTTACTACAGTGGTCACCTGACTATACAGGCAAAATTCATATATATTTTAAGAGTGGGACTTACCTACTAGAAAATAAACTTTATTAGGGGTATTTTTGTGTGTGCATATAATGTAACATCCCCAAGGAAATCCCCAATTGTTTTTCTACTTTATCATACCTCATGGGTGGTTAGTGGGCTGAAGTAAAATGTGAAAATAGAAGTAAATTGGAAGGTTGCTTAAAAATGCACACTATCTGAATCATAAAAGAGAGGTTCATGTCCCTTGAAGGGATACCCAACCCAAAATTGTTTCTTTCATAATTCAGATAGAACATGCAGTTTTAGCAACTTTCTGATTTACTCCTATTATCAAATTTTCTTCGTTCTCTTGCTATCTTTATTTGAAAAGCAACAATGTAAGTTTAGAACCTGGACCATTTTTGGTTCAGCACCTGGGAAGTGCTTGCTGATTGGTGGCTAAATCTTGCAGATCCAGGGTGCGGAACCAAAAATGGGCCGGCTCCTTAGCTTAGATTCCTGCTTTTTCAAATAAAGATACCAAGAGAATAAAAAAATGATAATAGGAGTAAATTAGAAAGTTGCTTAAATTTATATGCTCTATCTGAATCATGAAAGAAAAAAATTGGGTTTAGTGTCCCTTTAAACATCTGCCCGTCCTGTTTTTCTGCTCTTAATACTTAATGAAACATTTATAAGGCTATTTTTCAATTATTAAATTTCACATCTAAAATAACTTGCTAAACCCACAGACTACACTTTTTTTTGCTTATTACCAAATAAAATGTTTTAAATATAATATATAATAACACATAGACATTACCCCACTGTGACCAAACAGAATGACATTAATAAGCAACAACAACAAACCTATACTTACACCTGACCTGCTCAATCAATCAAAATCAATCCGTAACCCAACAATCACAGATGCTCACTATACAGGCATTGATGCCCCGTGTTTCTGGCGAGCCTAAAGATCGCTGCTCCATAACCTGTCCGCCTGCTCCGAGGCCGCGGACAGAAATCAACCCGATCGAATCTACAGGGGGCGGCATTGCACCAGCAGCTGGTGCAATGATAACTGCCGAGAGTGCATGTTTATCGATATGCAACAGACATGATCCGCTATATCGGATCATGTCCGCTCGCACAATCATAAATATGCCCCATTATATTTAAATTCCTTTAAAAATAAAAAAAATAAATAGCTATGGTTTTGTAGCACAACAGGTTAATTGCACACGTCTCCTATTAGCATCACAACACACTTTAGCGGACAAGTTAGCACACATTACAAGTTGAAAGTAAAAAGTTAGCACGTGAGATTAGATTTAAAGGGACAGTCTACACCAGAATTTTTATTGTTTAAAAAGATAGATAATCCCTTTATTACCAATTTCCCAGTTTTGCACAACCAACACTGTTATATTAATATACTTTTTATCTCTGTGATTACCTGTATCTAAGCCTCTGCTGACTGCTTCCTTATCTCAGTGCTTTTGACAGACATGCAGTTTAGTCAATCAATGCAGACTCCTAAATAACTCCACGGGAGTGAACACAATGTTATCTATATGACACACATGAACTAGTACTGTTTAACTGTAAAAAAAACTTTCAAAATGCTCTGAGCTAAGAGGCGGTTTTCAACGATTTAGAAATCAGTTTGAGCTTACTTAGGTTTAGCTTTTCAAAAATACCACAAAGGGAACAAAGCAAATTTGATAATAAAAGTAAATTGGAAACTTGTTTAAAAAAATTGGTTTTATTAAAAGACCTGTGAGTGTCTCATATTTCCCATACATATAAAAAGGAGGATGCACCCTGGCTGAAAAGGAAGTGATATGCTGGTAGTAAGTGCATGGTAAGTCTGAAAAAAAAATAAAAAAAAAAATATATATATATATATATATATACACACAAAAATATAGTGATATATATAGTTAAACTAGGGATAGGGTGCACACAGATAGATAGATAATAAGGGTAAAACGTATTGTGCTGACAATCCAAAATGTATATGACCCAATTGGTGAGAAAAGAGCTCTGACAATTCTAAAAGAGCTAAAGCGGATTACTGGCCGCACCAATACTACCCTACAGTGTATATGGAAATGACATCCTAGACAGGTATGCTGAACATATATATTTTAATAAAAACATAGCCAAAAAAGGTACATGCTGAGAATGATAGCAAAAAATCAGGTATACAAAATACAAATTGCAGGTGTAGTGCACTACTGATATCTGTAAGCTAGCATTTGCAAGGTTAAATGTCGACTCATGAGAAAGTTCATCTCTAGATGCCGGGCACTTGAGTGTTAAGAACACGCTCCGGTTATAGTTTAGACAGAATACCGTCCTTGATATCTCATTGGTGTGTATTATTGATCCGGTACCGGATTTGGGAAATTAATGTGAGAGTCCAAGAGTGGTAATTTCACCGTTAACAACTTAATCCCATATATAAGTGACACATCAGACTTCAGATTTTCAGAGTGCAAGACTTATTACTGCATGGCTTACCTTCGCTCTCTTCACACACTCTACGCTATTACCTGGCAGGATCTCATCCGTGGTGTGACTCACAGCGATGTATTCCGCCTATGCAGCTCTTCACTTGCTTAGGTATTGAAACTTGATATCGCCAGATTCACAGCAAATCCACCATGCTGGCGTCCTCCACACTGTGTCTTGTTCCAAACATTACGCGTTTCGCCCCTCCCCCTTTGCGGGCTGAACTCAGGGCTTCATCAGATGTGTCTAATTAGACACCACAACAAACTTTATAGCACTCGTGCAGATACAAAGTTACACCCCTTTCATGAATTTAAAAGGGAATGTATTGTGCATGTAAATTTAATGGCTACAGTTAAATACTTAGATACATTTTATATACAACTAAACTATACAACATAGCTTGTTACAATTTGCAAGTTTTGCTTGTTACATAATGATGTACAGCATTAAATACAGTTTTGATTTTACACTGAGAAATACTTTTGTGAACATATCAACATGTTCGCTTCTAAGCACACATATACTTTCACAGTGTATTATATAGTAAGGAATATTTACAAAAAACAAGAAAATTCAATTTTTTCATTCAAACCAAATTTTTATTAAAATATATATGTTCAGCATACCTGTCTAGGATGTCATTTCCATATACACTGTAGGGTAGTATTGGTGCGGCCAGTAATCCGCTTTAGCTCTTTTAGAATTATCAGAGCTCTTTTCTCACCAATTGGGTCAGAGATATATATATATATATATATATATATATATATATTAGGGATGCACCGAAATTTCGACCGCAGAAAGTTTCGGCCGAAAATGACATTTTTGGCTATTTCGGTTTTCGTTTTTTTAGCCTGTTATTTTCGGTAAAATTGTGTAGCATGTTTCAAATTTGATGCTAGCCTAGAGCTGCTGTTTAAGTTTATTACTTGACTTTCTGTTCTGCATATAATGAGTTTTCTAGGTCTATACTTTATTTGGATAATTAGTAAAAAAAAACCTGTGAAATATGATTCTGTTACATAGAACTAAATGAAGAATAATACAGTATATTGATATTTATAATTGTTTTAAGTAGGGATGCACCAAAATTTTGGTCGCAGAAACATTTTGGCCGAAAATGGCATTATTGTTTGCCTGTTTTTTTTTTTTATTCGTAAAATTATTGTGTAGCATATTATTGTTTTAAGATATTTTTGTCCAATTTTAGTGTGTTACTTTCAATAAAAGTGTGGGATTTTTTTTATTGGCTCTAATTATGCAAAAAAACCTAAAAAAAATAATTTAAAAAAATACATTTTCAGTATCAGTTTCGGTTTTCGGCCAAGTGCATCTCGGATTTTCGGATTCGGTTTCTGTCCAGAATTTCCATTTCGGTGCATCACTAATATATATATATATATATATATATATATATATATATATATATATATATATATATATCATGTTTATGATTACGGCCGCAGAGGCTGAAACATGTAAGACGGTGTGCTAATATATTTTAACTTATGGAAGTTCTATTTCGAAATACCTTTTTAAACAATTGAAATAAATATCCTTTTTAACGGAACCGGAGACACCTGGATTCATCTTTTCTTTTTTAATATATATATATATATACACAAAAAATAGTGATATATATAAGTATATGTAGTACTTATATAGATAGATATTTATTTATTTTAAAATAAAAAGAGCATTTTTTTTCTAAGTGAAGAACATGGGAATTTCAAGTACGGTATTTCTATTCAAGACACATTAAATGGACAGTCTACCTGAAAAAAATTGATTGCTTAAAAAGATAGATTATCCTTTTATTACCCATTCCCCAGTTTTGCACAGCCAACATGGTTATATCAATATACTTTTTACCTTTGTGATTACCTTGTAGATTCTGCAGACTGCCCCCTTTAGCTCAGTGCTTTTTACAAACTTGCATTTTAGCCAATTAGTGCTGGTTCATAAATAGACTCCGAGAGATTGAGCACAATGTTATCTATATGGCACACCTGTCTCTCTGTAAAAAGCACTTAGGTAAGAGGCGGCCTGCAGGGACTTAGAAACAATCAGAAATTTAGAGGTATTAAGGTTATAAAGTATATTAATATAACAATGTTGGTTGTGCGAATTTGGGGAATGGGTAGTAAAGGCTTTATCTATCACATGTACAGTATACACATATTTAGACATACACACACATACATTGGAGTCCTTTCCAGTCAAACACCTTGCCAAATACCATATCTTTTAACCCTTTTTAAAACTTTGTAATGATATTAAAATGATATTCTTTATTAAAAGTGTATATATGAGTGTTATAGTTTATTTTAATATGTGTTTTATGAATTTCTTTTCAACCCTTCTAAAGCCGCACTAAAAATTATAGGCCTCCATTACATATGCAGCGTCGCCCGCAAAATCCTCCGCCGCCAGATTTTACACGATTTTGGTATTACATATACGGCGTAGCATACAAGTTACGCGCGTATATTTCACCCGTCGCTCGCAGTTATTGCTCCCATAGGCTAACATGGGGCCGCGTCGTAAATCGGTATCCAATATCCAGCGCAAGGACTTACGTGGCGAAAATGGAGAAATCTTACTCCATTTTTACCTCGCCATAAAAGGCAGCCGTAGCAGGCCTTGCACTGAGTATGGGAGCACCGTAACTCCCGAAAATGCCTGAAAAAATAAACTAACACATAACGCATGTGCAAGGTCTATCTACCTGTCAACCGCAATCCCCCCCCGCAATAACTAATAAAGTCTATTAACCCCTAAACCGCCATAGCCCACAACACAATAAACCTAACCCCTAACCTAACCCCCCCTAAATAAACTAAAATTACCTAATTTACAAAATACTAAAGTTACCATTAAATATAATACAATTTACACTACTTACAAATACACTAAGTATAAATTAAATGGGCAGTCTAATCAAAATTCAGGAGTAGACTGTCCCTTTAAGCAAGAATTACAGAAAATAAAAAAATCTAAGATTACAGAAAATAAAAAATAAAATTACAAAATTTTAAATAAATTACACCTAATCCCTATGAAAATAAAAAAGCCCCCCAAAATAAAAACACCCCCTAATCTAATCAACTATCAGTAGCCCTTAAAGGACTTTTTGCAGGGCATTGCCCCAAGATAATCAGCTCTTTTGCACAAAAAATACACATAGCCCCCCCTACCAGTAACGCCCCCCCACCCACCAAACCCCCCCCAAAAAAAATACTAACACTAAAAACGCTAAACTACCCATTGCCCTGAAAAGGGCATTTGTTGGGCATTGCCGTTAAAAGGGCATTCAGCTCTTTTGCTGCCCACCCTATATAAATAAACCCCTTAAAAAACCCTAAGTCTAACCCCCAAGTGGTCCTCACCTGTCCTGAAGTTCAGCGGAGAAGGTCCTGTTCCAGGCGGTGAAGTCTTCTTCCAAGCGGCGACCTCTTCTTTCTTCTTCCAGGAACCAGCCGGCGCGGAGCGGAGGGCAGAGTTGAAGACCGGCAGCACTGGAACTGAAGACCGGCGACTCTGGAACTGAAGACCGGCGACCGCGGAGCCATGGAGCATGGAGGATCTTCTTCATACGATCTCCGCCATACACTGAATAGGAATTCAAAGTACGCGATTAAAAATGGCGTCCCTTGAATTCCTATTGGCTGATTTGAGCCTTCAAATTCAAATAAGCCAATCGGATGAGAGCTACTGAAATCCTATTGGCTGTTCAAATCAGCCAATAGGATTTCAGTAGTAGGTTAGGGGTTAGTTTTATTGCGTTGTGGGCTATGGCGGTTTAGGGGTTAATACTTTATTAGGTTTATTGCGTTATGGGTTAATGGCGGATTATGGGGTTAATAGTTTTAATAGGTAGTTTGCGATGTTGGGGTTGGCGGATTTAGGGGTTAATAATTTAGTTATTACTTGCGGTGTGGGTTTGATGGTGGATATAGGGGTTAATAGTTTAAATAGGCATACTGCGTTGTGGGGGGTTGTCGGTCTAGGGGTTAATACATTTAATATTCGTAATGAGAGGGGGGGATTGCGGATATAGGGGTTTTACTTGTCTGGCTTATTTTTGGGAGGTGTGTTAGACTTTTACAGGAGATTTGTTATTTTATTTACTTATCTTAGGCGCCGGCAGTTTCGTAGTGCCGTAAGTCACTAGCGACTCCAGAATTGTGTATTTACGCTCATTTCTGGACATCGCTTGTTTATCAGACTTACGGCACTTTATGAACTGCCGGCGGGGTTTATGTAATACCCCGATGTGCGAGGTGAAATTACGGATGGTGCACGTTCCCACGCTTGCGCCGAAACCTGCGCCGTATATTTGATCGCGCCCATAGTGCAGTTTCAGCTTTTGCTTTATGCAACCTACACTATCATTATCCTGCCACTTGTAATCTGGGCCATGGCTGGTATTTTTAAGGTTTAGGTCAAACCTAAAAATAAAGATTAAATATAGAAATAAATCTGATATAATGGGGAAACTATATGTGTTTGAATCCAATTATAAGTAAATGATTATTTAAAATCAGTCCTGGCAACTTTAGTTTCTAATGTATGCCGTATAATTATTGATTGGCACAAGTCTAAAGTGATTAATAGGAAATAATGGAATGGTTAAAAAACTCACTCCGGTGCTACTCCCCAATATATTGCAATGACATTAGAAATAGGGAAGAACCATAGTGTGGGTTTGATCTAAGCACTCTTAAGATAAATATTAAAAGTGAAATAAGTTATTGGTTAAACTTAAAAATAAGGAGAGTAACAGTTCCTCATAACATACCACTTAGAGCCAAAGAAATTTAAACTAATGTTAAATCACCCCCCTGTTTCCTGGCCGATATCTGCAGCCGTCGGCATCAGGTGACAGGGGTGACAAACATAAGGAATAAAAATGCAAATACATTCACAGGCAACACAAACGTGCTTCGGCGGTCTTTGCGGCCTTTGTCAATGTGATAAAGTAGGCAAACCGAAGCATGGGTGCCACCCATTTAAATACACTTAATGTGTCCGATAACAGACTAATCAGGATGCTCTTCAATACAGACGCCCTCTGTCAGGCGAATCCTCGCCATTGACGTGTCATAGAGGGGGCGTGTGTTTCAGCCGTCTGCTGATTGAATGTCGGCTTATTACGTCAACTCCGAAGAGGCGGTGTTTATATTCTAGTGATACATATTGGTCATCGCCGATTCATGCCTTCCCACTATTAAGTATCGCATTGCGAGATGACACGCCAATGGCGAGGATTCGCCTGACAGGGGGCGTCTGTATTGCAGAGCATCCTGATTGGTCTGTTATCAGACACATTAAGTGTATTTAAATGGGTTGCACCAACTTTGCCCACTTTATCACATTGACAAAGATGGCCGAAACACGTTTGTGTTGCCTGTGCATTTTTATTCCTTATGTTTGTCACCCCTGTCACCTGATGCCGACGGCTGCAGATATCGGCCTGGAAACAGGGGGGGGATTTAACATTAGTTTAAATTTCTTTGGCTCTAAGTAGTATGTTATGAGGAACTGTTACTCTCCTTATGTTTAAGTTTAACCAATAAAGTATTTCACTTTTAATATTTACCTAATGTAGGAAAGAGTGCTTAGATCAAACCCCCACTATGGTTCTTCCCTATGTATAATTATTGATGCAGTTTTATGCTAATGAGCATGGTTGGTATTTATTTCTTTTTAGGAAAGGTGGAAACCCACTAAATTATTTACTGAATAACCACAGTCATGGCCTATAGCTGCATCCTGCTGGCTCATTTGCTGCCCTCTCGCTGGATTTAAATGAACCAGTTGCAGTCATCCTATTAATCGGTCACTGAGATCACTCTGTTTGCAGCTTCTAATGACTTTCTAGCTGTGCAAGTTTGTTTTATGACACTCTCCTGTCTCTATATGTTTGTAGTTTTTTTATCACAAATGCCTCAGTGTGTTGTCCTTTTTTAAACATTCTCTCATTGCTTTTTTTAAAGCAATGATAACTTCGTTTGCTTGATATTATGCTGCTACAGTGTTTCAGGGCCTTACTCAGCCACTGCCATAGTGGTGTATAATGAAAAGTCTGTGGCAGTTAAAGGGACATGAAACCCAAATTTTTTCTTTCATGATTCAGATAGAGAATACAATTTTAAACAACTTTCTAATTTTCTTCTATTATCTAATTTGTTTTATTCTCTTGGTATCATTTGTTGAAGGAGCAGCAATGCACTAATGGTTTCTAACTGAACTCATAGGCGAGCCAATCACAATCGATATATATATGCAGCCACCAATTAACCGCTAGAACTTAGGTTCTCTGCTGCTCATTAACTTGCCTAGATAAACCTTTCAGCAAAGGATAACAAGAGAAGGAAGCAAATTAAATAATAGAAGTAAATTGGAAAGTTGTTTAAAATCGTATTCTCTATCTGAATCATGAAAGAAAAATTTTGGGTTTCATGTCCCTTTAACACTGCATTCTCAGTTCATTATATGCCACTGCCCTAGTGATGTATAAAGACACGTCTGTGGCAGTTAACAAACTGCATTCTCAGTTCATTATATGCCACTGCCCTAGTGATGTATAAAGACACGTCTGTGGCAGTTAACAAACTGCATTCTCAGTTCATTATATGCCACTGCCCTAGTGATGTATAAAGACACGTCTGTGGCAGTTAACACACTGCATTCTCAGTTCATTATATGCCACTGCCCTAGTGGTGTATAAAGACACGTCTGTGGCAGTTAACACACTGCATTCTCAGTTCATTATATGCCACTGCCCTAGTGGTGTATAAAGACACATCTGTGGCAGTTAACAAACTGCATTCTCAGTTAATTATATGCCACTGCCCTAGTGATGTATAAAGACACGTCTGTGGCAGTTAACAAACTGCATTCTCAGTTCATTATATGCCACTGCCCTAGTGATGTATAAAGACACGTCTGTGGCAGTTAACACACTGCATTCTCAGTTCATTATATGCCACTGCCCTAGTGGTGTATAAAGACACGTCTGTGGCAGTTAAGACACTGCATTCTCAGTTCATTATATGCCACTGCCCTAGTGGTGTATAAAGACACGTCTGTGGCAGTTAACACACTGCATTCTCAGTTCATTATATGCCATTGCCCTAGTGATGTATAAAGACACGTCTGTGGCAGTTAACACACTGCATTCTCAGTTCATTATATGCCACTGCCCTAGTGGTGTATAAAGACACGTCTGTGGCAGTTAAGACACTGCATTCTCAGTTCATTATATGCCACTGCCCTAGTGGTGTATAAAGACACGTCTGTGGCAGTTAACACACTGCATTCTCAGTTCATTATATGCCACTGCCCTAGTGATGTATAAAGACACGTCTGTGGCAGTTAACACACTGCATTCTCAGTTCATTATATGCCACTGCCCTAGTGATGTATAAAGACACGTCTGTGGCAGTTTACACACTGCATTCTCAGTTCATTATATGCCACTGCCCTAGTGATGTATAAAGACACGTCTGTGGCAGTTTACACACTGCATTCTCAGTTCATTATATGCCACTGCCCTAGTGGTGTATAAAGACACGTCTGTGGCAGTTAACACACTGCATTCTCAGTTCATTATATGCCACTGCCCTAGTGGTGTATAAAGACACGTCTGTGGCAGTTAAGACACTGCATTCTCAGTTCATTATATGCCACTGCCCTAGTGGTGTATAAAGACACGTCTGTGGCAGTTAACACACTGCATTCTCAGTTCATTATATGCCACTGCCCTAGTGATGTATAAAGACACGTCTGTGGCAGTTAACACACTGCATTCTCAGTTCATTATAAGTGATAGTTCAGTGCTGGCTTGCCCATTCTATTATGTCATCATAATAACTTTTTTCTCATTTACTTGTGAACAGTCACTGCTCTCTTCTGCATTAGCACTGCATCAAAACTGAACAGTACAACTTAGTACATAATTATATGCAGCGTTACAGCTGTGGTAGCTAAATTCTATACACACAGGGGCTTCATATCAATATTATAGAAGCTTTAAGGGCCTCATATACATTTATAGCTACTACACGGCACACAAATAACATATTGCCAGATTTAGGTAATATTGCAGGGTTCCTTTTGTCTGCTATTCTCCCCTCCTAAACAACTAAATACACCCGTGGCTGTACTGCTGCTTATCATTTCAGTACCATCGCTGCACTTCTGCTGTACTGCGTTACTGTTATACTGGTGATGTCACTTATTACTGCAGCCTTGGTGCCGAGTGCTGGTTTTACACTGCTCTCTGTTTCTCTGTTGTGCTTACCCTGCTTGCTGCACTGTGACTGCTATATTGCTTGTCTGACTGCGTATTAATCCTGCTGTGTCCCTAGCGTCACTGGCACTGCATGCTTACTGTATTACCTATGCTTTACCCTATGCCTGTGTTTTCACAGGCTTAACTTGTAGGATTATTACCTGGAATTAGACAGCAGATACAAGCACCTTTTTTTTTCCTGACCATTCACCCCTGCTTTAAACAGTTTGCTCGCAGACCTGTGTTCAGGATAGTCCAGTGCCTATATCAACACTAGAAACTCATCAACCAAAGATAAAGCAGACTTTAACCCCTTCATTGCACCACAGCAGCCAGAGGTTGTTGGTGGGGATGCTACACACACCATTCATTACTAGTACCCCATTCTTCAAAGGTGCCAACTGACATAAATATTTCAGATTGTGCCTTTTGTGTGTCTGGTGCTGCAGGAGGGAGAAGGGGTATTTAAATAAGAATACAGGTAGGATATGAAGTGATAATGTCACTCATTAGTGACCTATGCACTCTTCATATTACGCTTTCTGATCAGTTTGCCCCCCCCCCCTTCATTTAATGGCCTAGAAATGTCCCTGTCTGCTGCACAACCTATAAAATGTAATATGTTACGGGCTCACACACCTTGACCCCACAACTATACCTAGAATGTCTTATTTTCATGTATTAACTCCACATTTGCCATAGCACTATAATATCACTGCTTTATCATTTCTGTATTCCCCTCCAGCAGCACTGTCACTGCTTCATTAGTGCCTTTTTGCTGCTAGCTAGGCCTCTGTTCTCTGTGTTATCCTTTAGGCCTCACACTTCCTTGTGTACCTTAAGAGAATTTACAATATCTGTGCTCATCAGACTAATACTGATAGGGCTTATAGTGCTCTGGTGTTTAGCTTGGTGCCAGAAGGTGTATGTGTAAACAGCTGTTTATGGTAAGCAGTGAGACTAGCTCAGTCATATTACTGAGCTTGTGGTAGGTGGGTGTGTGACGCTAGCTTGTTGTTTACTGGTCACAAGACTTGATTAAGGCCTATTCTTAGGCCGAAACGCGTCGACATAACCAAAGTAAGTTTATTAACTCTATCTGGTCTTATTTGTATACCCATTTTGCAACATTGTTTTGTTCTTTTCCCACAGGTTATTTTAGGAAAGTTTTGTATACTTATTGGAGATACCCACGGACCTTAACGAATTAAGGAATCTACCACTATATCCTACCTTCATTTACATCTTTTTTTCACCTAAGATTTTTTTCACAGAAGTATTTTTTCATATTGATTTTTATCACCTTTTGTACAACTTTTACATTTCATTACCATTTTTTATCACCATTTTTCCTCATTTTTATGATGTTTCACTCTGTGAACGATTTTTATTGAGGTTTTTTGCTCAGTCATTTTTTCACAGCTCACTTCACCATCTTTCCACTAATTTATCGTTAATCATCATTTGCATTACACCATCACGGACACTCAGGATAAGACTTTTTTGGACTGTTGATTTGGATTTTCATTTGGATTTTTATCTATAATGGTGTATTCGCCCTAGGAACCCCTGGTATCCTTATCATATAAGACTGCTACTCTCTGATCAATTACCAAGACACATACGCCGAGATTACGAGTTTGGCATTAACAGGGGTGCAGGGCTAACAAGGCTTTTTTTTTCTAACGCTACCTTAAGCCAACGCTGGTATTACAGGTTTTTTTAAACCTGGCGTTAGCCTCAAAAAGGTGATCGTTGAGCAGAATTTAGCTCCACATCTCACCTCAATACCAGCGTTGCTTACGGTAGCGGTAAGCTGGCTAAACGTGCTCGTGCACGATTTCCCCATAGGAAACAATGGGGCTGAGCTAGCTGGAAAAAAACTAACACCTGCAAAAAAGCAGCGTCCAGCTTCTAACGCAGCCCCATTGTTTCCTATGGGAAAATAAAAAATATGTCTACACCTAACACCCTAACATGAACCCCGAGTCTAAACACCTCTAATCTTACACTTATTAACCCCTAATCTGCCGCCCCCGCTATCGCTGACACCTACATTATATTATTAACCCCTAATATGCCGCTCCGGACACCGCCGCCACCTACATTATCCCTATGAACCCCTAATATACTGCCCCCAACATCGCCGCCACCTATATTATAGTTATAAACCCCTAATCTGCCGCCCCCAACATCGCCGCCACCTACCTACAATTATTAACCCCTAATCTGCCGACCGGACATTGCCGCCACTTTAATAAATGTATTAACCCCTAAACCGCTGCACTTCCGCCTCGCAAACACTAGTTAAATTTTATTAACCCCTAATCTGCCATCCCTAACATCACCGACACCTACTTACATTTATTAACCCCTAATCTGCCACCCCCAATGTTGCCGCTACTATATTAAAGTTATTAACCCCTAAACCTAAGTCTAACTCCCCCTAACTTAAATATAATTTAAATTAAACTAAATTAATTTAACATAATTAAATAAATGAATTCTATTTAAAACTAAATACTTACCGATAAAATAAACCCTAAGCTAGCTACAATATAACTGATTACATTGTAGCTAGCTTTCGATTTATATTTATTTTACAGGCAACTTTGTATTTATTTTAACTAGGTAGAATAGTTAGTTATTAAATAGTTATTAACTATTTAATAACTACCTAGCTAAAATAAGTACAAAATTACCTGTAAAATAAATCCTAACCTAAGTTACAATTACACCTAACACTACACTATCATTAAATAAATTACCTAAACTACCTACAATTAAATACAATTAAATTCAATAAACTAAATTCTGAAAAAAAACACTAAATTACAGAAAATAAAAAAGAATTACAAGAATTTGAAACTAATTACACCTAATCTAATCCCCCTAATAAAATAAAAAAGCCCCCCAAAATAATAAAATTTCCCTACCCTATACTAAATTACAAATATCCCTTAAAAGGGCCTTTTGCAGGGCATTGCCCCAAAGTAATCAGCTCTTTTACCTGTAAAAGAAAAATACAATACCCCCCCAACATTAAAACCCACCACCCACACATCCAACCCTACTCTAAAACCCACCCAATCCCCCCTTAAAAAAAACCTAACTCTAACCCCCTGAAGATCTCCCTACCTTGAGCCGTGTTCACCCAGCCGGGCACAAGTGGTCCTCCATACGGCAGAAGTCTTCATCCGATCAGGGCAGAAGAGGTCCTCCAGAAGGCTTTATCCAGGCTGCATCTTCTATCTTCATAGGTGTTAGGTGTAATTGTAACTTAGGTTAGGATTTATTTTACAGGTAATTTTGTACTTATTTTAGCTAGGTAGTTAATAACTATTTAATAACTATTGTACCTAGTTAAAATAAATACAAAGTTGCCTGTAAAATAAATATAAATCCTAAGCTAGCTACAATGTAACTATTAGTTATATTGTAGCTATCTTATGGTTTATTTTATAGGTAAGTATTTAGTTTTAAATAGGAATAATTTATTTAATTATGTTAAATTAATTTAATTTAAATTATATTTACGTTAGGGGGGGTTAGACTTAGGTTTAGACTTAGGTTTAGGGGTTAATAACTTTAATATAGTAGCGGCGACGTTGGGGGCGACAGATTAGGGGTTAATAAATGTAGGTAGGTGTCGGCGATGTTAGGGACGGCAGATTAGGGGTTAATAAAATTTAACTAGTGTTTGCGAGGTGGGAGTGCGGCGGTTTAGGGGTTAATACATTTATTAAAGTGGTGGCGATGTCCGGTCAGCAGATAAGAGGGGTTAATAATTGATGGTAGGTGGCGGCAACGTTGGGGGTGGCAGATTAGGGGTTAATAAATATAATGTAGGTGTCGGCGATGTTAGGGGGTGGCAGATTAGGGGTTCATAAGTATAATGTAGGTGGCGGCGATGTCCGGTCGGCAGATTAGGGGTTAAAAAAATGTTAGCAAAAGAAAATCCAGCAAACCACCCAAGCGTGAATTCAAAATATGCTTTATTGGAAAAACAGTGCAATAAAAAAAAAGTAAAATACAAAAAGTAGTCCCAGCAACCTGGAACAGTAGTTTAAATCATCCTACGCGTTTCAGCAAATAGTATCAGCGGCAGATTAGGGGTTCATAAGTATAATGTAGGTGGCGGCGATGTCCGGTCGGCAGATTAGGGGTTAAAAAATTTTATTATTGTATTTTTATATAGTATTATAGTATTTGCAATGTGGGGAGGCCTCGGTTTAGGGGTTAATAGGTAATTTATGGGTGTTAGTGTACTTTTTAGCACTTTAGTTAAGAGTTTTATGTTCCGGCGTTAGCCCATAAAACTCTTAACTACTGACTTTTAAATGCGGTCGAAGTCTTGCCAGGAGAGAGGGTCTACCGCTCACTTCTTCCAAGACTCGTAATACCATCGTTAGGCAAATCCCATGGAAAAGATAGGATACGCAATTGACGTAAGGGGATTTGCGGTAGCCTCGAGTCGCGGAAGAAAAGTGAGTGGTGAGCCTCTACCTGTCAGACTAGTAATACCAGCGTTAGATAAAAAGATAAAAAGCAGCGTTGGGACCTCTCAACTCTGCTTTTTAAGGCTAACGCCAAACTCGTAATCTCGACGATTGTTTTTATAATATGTTCTATATGTGATTTTAACAATTTTTTGTTATACATGGATCCATGATTTCTATTGTATTTTCTATATTTGTTTGATATGTATTAAATTATTTATTTTATATTGTTCAGTAGTCGTTAATAAATGTAGGTAGGTTTCGGCGACATTGGGGACGGCAGATTAGGGGTTAATAAATAGTATGTAGGTGTTAGCGATGTTGGGGGCAGCAGATTAGGGGTTAATATATATAATGTAGGTGGCGGTTTATTTTCCCCATAGGAATCAATGGGGCTGCGTTAAGGAGTGTTACGCTGCTTTTTTTGCAGGTGTTAGACTTTTTCTCAGCCGGCTCTCCCTGTTGATTCCTATGGGGAAATCGTGTACAAGCACGTACGACCAGCTCACCGCTGACTTATTGGTATTGGAGTGCGGTAATGAGCAAAATTTTGCTCAACGCTCACTTCTTGTCTTTTAACCCGGGTTTGTAAAAACCCGTAATACCAGCGCTGCATGTAAGTGAGCGGTGAGGGAAAACTGCTCGTTAGCACCACATAGCCTCTAACGCAAAACTCGTAATCTGGGCCATTGTTTAGTATAGGAGGTGGGAAGGCAGTATGGCTTAGGTGTCCTGCTCTCCTCTTTTTTTTAAATGGGGGAATCTCTCTTATACGATAATATGTTAGACATGGGGCTACAGTATTACACAGAGGAATTTAAACTCCAACTGCCTATGTCTGATAAGTATGAATTACATGCCATTCAGTTCAGTGTGGGTCAGATATACTCTTGCTAGTGATTGCTTGCACTTGCATACTGATGCTAGTGATTGCTTGCACTGGCATACTGATGCTAGTGATTGCTTGCACTGGCATACTGATGCTAGTGATTGCTTGCACTGGCATACTGATGCTAGTGATTGCTTGCACTGGCATACTGATGCTAGTGATTGCTTGCACTGGCATACTGATGCTAGTGATTGCTTGCACTGGCATACTGATGTTATTGATTGCTTGCACTGGCATACTGACGCTATTGATTGCTTGCACTGGCATACTGACGCTAGTGATTGCCTGCACTGGCATACTGACGCTAGTGATTGCCTGCACTGGCATACTGATGCTAGTGATTGCTTGCACTGGCATACTGATGCTAGTGATTGCTTGCACTGGCATACTGATGCTAGTGATTGCTTGCACTGGCATACTGACGCTAATGATTGCCTGCACTGGCATACTGATACTAGTGAAGATGTGTGCATACATTAAACTAACACAGCAGATAAAGATACACAGGATTTACCTGTTATAGAAAGAGGAATGATTCAGGTACTGAAAGTGTTAAAGCAGACACACAGCGTTTATTGTGGATAAAATTAAACGTTAGAAGTGAAGCAACACTGTCACGTGGGAAAGGATGGCAAAATGACACGGTTGTGACAAAGTAGAGGTGACAGTTGGAGATGGGAGACTGGGAGTTGTAGCGTTTCTTTCAGTTTTAAAGAGGCTAAGAAGATGCCGCTGGCACCGTCCACAGACTGAGGATAATTAATATACTAGCAATTACTGCACAATAACGTCTTCTTTCATTATTATTCCGTTGCTTTTGTGTGTATGTATAATTTATTTGCATTGTACCAGGGGCTTATACATATACACAAGAGAATCTGTTATACAATAGTAGTTATGAGGATGGGAGGAAAAGACAGTAAGCAGTCACATGATGGTTATAACGCACTGCTATAACATGAGACTTTGTGCTGAGTACTTAGGACTAGATTACAAGTGGCGCACAAACGATTGCGCTCGGGTTTTGTGCGAACGGTTAAATTGCTCTCACATTACCAGTAAATATAAAAAGACTGTGCACATTTTGTTAATGGAAGTAAATGAGAAATTTGTTTAAAATTGCCTCCTATCTGAATCATGAACATTTCATTTTGACTTGAGTGTCACTTTAATGAAGGGACCTGTATGAATTACAAACTAAAAATCCTATTCTAATTATTTTATTGTATCCTTTCAATGTTATCTCCAGAGTTTACCCTTTGTCTTTTGCATAGAATAATATACTAGAGTATTTTTGGGTCACTAGCATGGGATACATTCATATTGTATACAATTATTTCCACCCTTGTTGTCTTGTAACTTTCCGTTCTCTTCTATTTTCTCTCTAGTTGCTTCAAGGCGCCTCCCCAATCCTGCTTTCTGGGCATCCATGCAACCCCGAAGCCCTGATGTATAGGGAGAACCAAGAGAATGCAGTACTTGGTGGCCTAGATAATTCCTCATCGGTAAGGAGCCTTACACCATGGTGCTTGTTTGATTTGTGCCACAGATAGTGGTTGTATGGTTCTGAGGCCTGGCAGAGCCCATCGATACGTACGGGCACTTTCTGCCAAGGAGCTTAGGCAGATTGTATCACAAAGTGCTGAGCGTTAGGAAAAGTTATCATGCATAGCACATAACATAGTCATTCTTACCTATTGTCAATGGAAACCTAATGTTTCTGCTAGATTGTGATTTTTGTGCTTCTCTAAAAATTGGGCTTTTGGTTTTAGTTCTGCAGATTGACTGCAAATATTTGTTCATTGTGTACTACTTCATTGAAAGAGTAGTGAATACTAGGAATAGCCTTTAGAATGCTTGGATGGAATGTGTTAAGGAATTAAAGGGACATTATACACTCATTTTTTCTTTGCATAAATGTTTTGTAGATGATCTATTTATATAGCCCATAAAGGTGTTTTTTTTTTTTTAAATAAATCTATAGTTTTGCTTATTTTTAAATAACATTGCTCTGATTTTCAGACTCCTAACCAAGCCCCAAAGTTTTATGTGAATACCGTCAGCTAAAGGGTCTTTTCATATGCAAAAGAAGGGGGAGGGGTGGAGGGTCTTATTTGCCACTTGCAGTGGGCTTTCCTACTACCTTTTCAACAAAGCTAAACTGACCGTTTCTAAGTACATTTTTAAACTGTTTTATACTGGATTTTTATATCGGTATCTGCATCTTATTCTTTATAGTAGTGTCTATTACATGCAGTTATATGAAAATGAGTGTATACTGTCCCTTTAACTTGTGTACTGAATACTAGAGTGACAAATGTGTACTGGAGCAGCTGCTGGGAGATAACAGCGTATACAGACACTGAGGACATGTATATAGCGACATGTGCAAATGCTTAGTGTAGTAGGTAGGAAGGCTGTCCTTTTGTTTGTACGAAGGCTTATGAAATGAGGCTGGCACAGGGTATCAAAGCTTTTTCCAACAACAAGATAATGACTCATACATGGGGTTTATACTCACAAAAAACATTTGAGATTGGCACTGTCTGTCTGACAAGTTGGAATTGCATGTCATGCAGAGCTGTGTGTAACTGATTTATCAGCCTTGTACCCTGCAGAACAATGTGCATATGTAACACTAATCGCTGTGAACTCGTACTTGTATCTAACACATTTTGATAAAAATGCAAGGCAATTTTTGTAAAATGCACAGCAGTGTATTTATAATATGCTGTATGAGTGATAGTTATATCTGTTATTGCTAAGCAATACCTATGTGTATGAAGCATGCAGAGCTTTGTGAGTTTTTAAAGGGACAGTGAACACCTTGTAATTACAAGACCTTTCTGTTGTGTTGCAATAAAATAACAAATCAGGCAAATCTTAACATTTTTTAAAACAAATTAACATACTCTTTACTGCAATTATTTTCAAATTGCCAAACGCCACCCACCATTTGTCTTATTTGGAGGAGCCAATCTGGATTTCAGTCTACTGACAACAAGGCATGGTCATAAAGTTAGCATAAAATGCAGTTTTTATCTGATTAAGTTAATTAAGAACATATATGTAGCAGAGTTAGCCTTGATACGTCAGCAGGAACAGTTTCAAGTTCTAAAAATTAGAAATTGCTTGATTTTCAAACCTAAATTATATATACACTATGTTACAGATATACACACTACAGTGCAACATAGAGAGCAGTGTATCTGTAATACACAGAGTAATTATGCACAGCAGTGTGTATATCTGTAACATAGAGAGCAGTGTATATGTAATGCACAGAACAGTCATGCACAGTAGTGTGTATATCTGTAACATAGAGAGCAGTGTATATGTAATACACAGAACAGTCATGCACAGCAGTGTGTATATCTGTAACATAGAGAGCAGTGTATATGTAATACACAGAGCAATCATGCACAGCAGTGTGTATATCTGTAACATAGAGAGCAGTGTATATGTAATACACAGAGCAATCATGCACAGCAGTGTGTATATCTGTAACATAGAGAGCAGTGTATATGTAATACACAGAGCAATCATGCACAGCAGTGTGTATATCTGTAACATAGAGAGCAGTGTATATGTAATACACAGAGCAATCATGCACAGCAGTGTGTATATCGGTAGTATAGAGAGCAGTGTATATGTAATACACAGAGCAATCATGCACAGTAGTGTGTATATCTGTAACAGAGAGCAGTGCATTTGTAATACACAGAGCAATCATGCACAGCAGTGTGTATATCTGTAACATAGAGAGCAGTGTATATGTAATACACAGAGCAATCATGCACAGTAGTGTGTATATCTGTAACATAGAGAGCAGTGTATATGGAATACACAGAACAATCATGCACAGTAGTGTGTATATCTGTAACATAGAGAGCAGCGTATATGTAATACACAGAGCAATCATGCACAGTAGTGTGTATATCTGTAACATAGAGAGCAGTGTATATGTAATACACAGAGCAATCATGCACAGCAGTGTGTATATCTGTAACATAGAGAGCAGTGTATATGGAATACACAGAACAATCATGCACAGTAGTGTGTATATCTGTAACATAGAGAGCAGTGTATATGGAATACACAGAACAATCATGCACAGTAATGTGTATATCTGTAACATAGAGAGCAGTGTATATGTAATACACAGAGTAATCATGCACAGTAGTGTGTATATCTGTAACATAGAGAGCAGTGTATATGTAATACACAGAGCAATCATGCACAGCAGTGTGTATATCGGTAGTATAGAGAGCAGTGTATATATAATACACAGAGCAATCATGCACAGTAGTGTGTATATCTGTAACATAGAGAGCAGTGCATTTGTAATACACAGAGCAATCATGCACAGCAGTGTGTGTATATGTAATACACAGAGCAATCATGCACAGTAGTGTGTATATCTGTAACATAGAGAGCAGTGTATATGGAATACACAGAACAATCATGCACAGTAGTGTGTATATCTGTAACATAGAGAGCAGCGTATATGTAATACACAGAGCAATCATGCACAGTAGTGTGTATATCTGTAACATAGAGAGCAGTGTATATGTAATACACAGAGTAATCATGCACAGCAGTGTGTATATCTGTTACATAGAGAGCAGTGTATATGTAATACACAGAGCAATCATGCACAGTAGTGTGTATATCTGTAACATACAGAGCAGTGTATATGTAATACACAGAACAATCATGCATAGTAGTGTGCATATCTGTAACATAGAGAGCAGTGTATATGTAATACACAGAACAATCATGCACAGTAGTGTGTATATCTGTAACATACAGAACAGTGTATATGTAATACACAGAGCAATCATGCACAGTAGTGTGTATATCTGTAACATACAGAGCAGTGTATATGTAATACACAGAGCAATAATGCACAGTAGTGTGTGTATATCTGTAGTATAGAGAGCAGTGTATATGTAATACACAGAGCAATCATGCACAGTAGTGTGTATATCTGTAACATAGAGAGCAGTGTATATGTAATACACAGAACAATAATGCACAGTAGTGTGTATATCTGTAACATAGAGAGCAGTGTATATGTAATACACAGAGCAATTATGTACAGTAGTGTGTATATCTGTAGTGTAGAGAGCAGTTTATATGTAATACACAGAGTAATCATGCACAGTAAAGTAAGGTATATATCTATATGCTATGCAGACTGTATTGTAGCTGTAATATGCAGAGCTGAGTATATCAGCAGCATGCTAAGAAGTCTATTCTTCCCCATTGCATTCTATTGAATTTGTGTTCCCTATGCTATAGGTTCAACATTTTTTAACCGTGACGAAAATTATTCCCAAGTAATGTGTTCTGGTTTCCAGTAGTAACTTGTAGCTTGATTCTCATGTTACATGCAGCAATATGGATACTTATTTTATGGAATGGTAAAGCTTCAACTGATAAGCACATAGCAAACGTGTTATCATGTTATGGCAGCGCAGGATATCAGAGACGAAGAGAGGCAGACATACACTAATAATGCACTGTATACAAGCAGGTCGTTGATTGAACTTAAAGGGACATAAAACCCAAAACTTTTTTTTCATGATTTAGATAGAGCATATCATTTTAGAAAACTTTCCAATTTACTTCTATTATCAAATTAGCATTATTCTTTGATATCCTTTGTTGAAGGAGCAGCAAAAGACCACTGGGAACTAGCTGAATATACTGGGTGAGCCAATGACAAAAAACAACAAGAATTAAGCAAATTAGATGGTAAAAGTACATTTTTAAAGTTGTTTACAATTGTATGATGTATGTGAATCATGAAAGAAGAATTTAGGATTTAGGGCTAGATTTAGCAAGCAAGGGCGGATTGGGGTGTACATATTCGTCCCTGTCCGCCCCAGCTCGCCTCTGGCAGGTAGCAATGCGCTGGCTGAATTCTACATTGCACACAAGTGTTATTTTGCCCTTGTGTTCAATGCCGCCCGCGCACAGCTAATCACCCGTGGGCAGGAGCTATCAATCTCCCCAGTCGGACTAGACCAGGGAGATTGAAATTCTCCACCTAAGAGGTGGATTAGAGGGTAGGAAGCAGCGGTTTGATGAGATCTTCTGAGATCCTGCAATCATAGGGGGGAGAAGGCTTGATAAATCGAGCCCTAATGTCCCTTTATAAGCTCAATACATCCCAGCATTGCCTGGGCAAATGTGTGCATAGGAAGTACAAGCCCTCCAGCAGCTGTATATAAAAACAGAGCCTTATTTACTCCACATTAACAATCTGTAACGCTTTGGGTTTAACAGATATTCTTATTCATGTTTGCTGCTCTAAAGTGCTGTTTCCTTAATGATGTTTATAGTAAATGTAGGTGTATATGCCTACCCCCAGTATATCCCAGCAGTGCCTGGGCAAAGGTATGTGTGTATGCCCACCCCCAGTATATCCCAGCAGTGCCTGGGCAAATGTATGTGTATATGCCCTCCCACAGTTTATCCTAGCAGTGCCTGGGCAAATGTGTGTGTATATGCCCTCCCGCAGTTTATCCTAGCAGTGCCTGGGCAAATGTGTGTGTATATGTCCTCCCGCAGTTTATCCTTGCAGTGCCTGGGCAAATGTGTTAGTATATGCCCTCCCGCAGTTTATCCTAGCAGTGCCTGGGCAAATGTGTGTGTGTGTATATGCCCTCCCGCAGTTTATCCTAGCAGTGCCTGGGCAAATGTGTGTGTGTGTGTGTGTGTGTATATGCCCTCCCGCAGTTTATCCTAGCAGTGCCTGGGCAAATGTATGTGTATATGCCCTCCCGCAGTTTAACCTAGCAGTGCCTGGGCAAATGTGTGTGTGTGTGTGTGTGTGTATATGCCCTCCCGCAGTTTATCCTTGTAGTGCCCGGGCAAATGTGTGTGTGTGTGTGTGTATGCCCTCCCGCAGTTTATCCTAGCAGTGCCTGGGCAAATGTGTGTGTGTTAGTATATGCCCTCCCGCAGTTTATCCTAGCAGTGCCTGGGCAAATGTGTGTGTGTATATGCCCTCCCGCAGTTTATCCTAGCAGTGCCTGGGCAAATGTATGTGCGTGTGTGTATGCCCTCCCGCAGTTTATCCTAGCAGTGCTTGGGCAAATGTGTGTATATGCCCTCCCGCAGTTTATCCTTGTAGTGCCCGGGCAAATATGTTAGTATATGCCCTCCCGCAGTTTATCCTAGCAGTGCCTGGGCAAATGTGTGTGTGTGTGTGTGTATATGCCCTCCCGCAGTTTATCCTAGCAGTGCCTGGGCAAATGTGTGTGTATATGCCCTCCCGCAGTTTATCCTAGCAGTGCCTGGGCAAATGTGTGTGTGTGTGTATGCCCTCCCGCAGTTTATCCTAGCAGTGCCTGGGCAAATGTGTGTGTGTGTGTGTATATGCCCTCCCGCAGTTTATCCTAGCAGTGCCTGGGCAAGTGTGTGTGTGTGTGTGTGTATATGCCCTCCCGCAGTTTATCCTAGCAGTGCCTGGGCAAATGTGTGTGTGTATATGCCCTCCCGCAGTTTATCCTAGCAGTGCCTGGGCAAGTGTGTGTGTGTGTATATATGCCCTCCCGCAGTTTATCCTTGCAGTGCCTGGGCAAATGTGTTAGTATATGCCCTCCCGCAGTTTATCCTAGCAGTGCCTGGGCAAATGTGTGTGTATATGCCCTCCCGCAGTTTATCCTAGCAGTGCATGGGCAAATGTGTGTGTATATGCCCTCCCGCAGTTTATCCTAGCAGTGCCTGGGCAAATGTGTGTGTGTGTGTGTATGCCCTCCCGCAGTTTATCCTAGCAGTGCCTGGGCAAGTGTGTGTGTGTTTGTGTGTATACAGGGAGTGCAGAATTATTAGGCAAATGAGTATTTTGACCACATCATCCTCTTTATGCATGTTGTCTTACTCCAAGCTATATAGGCTCGATAGCCTACTACCAATTAAGCATATTAGGTGATGTGCATCTCTGTAATGAGAAGGGGTGTGGTCTAATGACATCAACACCCTATATCAGGTGTGCAAAATTATTAGGCAACTTCCTTTCCTTTGGCAAAATGGGTCAAAAGAAGGACTTGACAAGCTCAGAAAAGTCAAAAATAGTGAGATATCTTGCAGAGGGATGCAACACTCTTAAAATTGCAAAGCTTCTGAAGCGTGATCATCGAACAATCAAGCGTTTCATTCAAAATAGTCAACAGGGTCGCAAGAAGCGTGTGGAAAAACCATGGCGCAAAATAACTGCCCATGAACTGAGAAAAGTCAAGCGTGCAGCTGCCAAGATGCCACTTGCCACCAGTTTGGCCATATTTCAGAGCTGCAACATCACTGGAGTGCCCAAAAGCACAAGGTGTGCAATACTCAGAGACATGGCCAAGGTAAGAAAGGCTGAAAGACGACCACCACTGAACAAGACACACAAACTGAAACGTCAAGACTGGGCCAAGAAATATCTCAAGACTGATTTTTCTAAGGTTTTATGGACTGATGAAATGAGAGTGAGTCTTGATGGGCTAGATGGATGGGCCCGTGGCTGGATTGGTAAAGGGCAGAGAGCTCCAGTCCGACTCAGACGCCAGCAAGGTGGAGGTGGAGTACTGGTTTGGGCTGGTATCATCAAAGATGAGCTTGTGGGGCCTTTTCGGGTTGAGGATGGAGTCAAGCTCAACTCCCAGTCCTACTGCCAGTTTCTGGAAGACACCTTCTTCAAGCAGTGGTACAGGAAGAAGTCTGCATCCTTCAAGAAAAACATGATTTTCATGCAGGACAATGCTCCATCACACGCGTCCAAGTACTCCACAGCGTGGCTGGCAAGAAAGGGTATAAAAGAAGAAAATCTAATGACATGGCCTCCTTGTTCACCTGATCTGAACCCCATTGAGAACCTGTGGTCCATCATCAAATGTGAGATTTACAAGGAGGGAAAACAGTACACCTCTCTGAACAGTGTCTGGGAGGCTGTGGTTGCTGCTGCACGCAATGTTGATGGTGAACAGATCAAAACACTGACAGAATCCATGGATGGCAGGCTTTTGAGTGTCCTTGCAAAGAAAGGTGGCTATATTGGTCACTGATTTGTTTTTGTTTTGTTTTTGAATGTCAGAAATGTATATTTGTGAATGTTGAGATGTTATATTGGTTTCACTGGTAAAAATAAATAATTGAAATGGGTATATATTTGTTTTTTGTTAAGTTGCCTAATAATTATGCACAGTAATAGTCACCTGCACACACAGATATCCCCCTAAAATAGCTATAACTAAAAACAAACTAAAAACTACTTCCAAAACTATTCAGCTTTGATATTAATGAGTTTTTTGGGTTCATTGAGAACATGGTTGTTGTTCAATAATAAAATTAATCCTCAAAAATACAACTTGCCTAATAATTCTGCACTCCCTGTGTGCCCTCCCGCAGTTTATCCTAGCAGTGCCTGGGCAAGTGTGTGTGTGTATATGCCCTCCCACAGTTTATCCGAGCAGTGCCTGGGCAAATGTGTGTATGCCCACCGCCAGTATATCCGAGCAGTGCCTGGGCAAATGTGTCTATGCCCACCCCCAGTATATCCCAGCAGTGCCTGGGCAAATGTGTGTGTGTGTGTATATGCCCTCCCGCAGTTGATCCTAGCAGTGCCTGGGCAAATGTGTGTGTGTGTGTGTGTATATGCCCTCCCACAGTTTATCCTAGCAGTGCCTGGGCAAGTGTGTGTGTGTGTGTATATGCCCTCCCGCAGTTTATCCTAGCAGTGCCTGGGCAAATGTGTGTGTGTGTATGCCCTCCTCCAGTATATCCCAGCAGTGCCTTTGCAAATGTGTGTGTGTGTGTGTGTGTATGCCCTCCCGCAGTTTATACTAGCAGTGCTGCTGAGGATATGTTCTTTCAGCAAAGAATACCAAGCGAACAATGTAAACTTGAAAATAAAAGTGAAATATCCTCTGTGTATTTATAGGCTGAGGGGCATTAATAGGGCAACAATTATATTTCAAGGCCAAAACAGGCATTTATGGAGTAACATGTTTTTATAAGGTAAGAGGGGCATTTATGGGATAACAGCAGTGTATATGGGGTAAGAGTGGCATTTATGGGGTAGCAATGTTATTTATTGGATAACAGGGTTATTTATAGGGTTAGAAGAACATTTATGGGGTAAAGAGGTATGTAGGGTAACAAGGGTATTTATTGGGTGAAGGGGTTTTAAAAAATAAAGTGACAGTGGTATGGATATGTTTAGTTGGGCATTTCTGGGGTAACAGGAGTATTCATTTTGTAGAAGTGCTATTTATAGTTACAGGGATATTTATGGGATAAAGGGTTATTTATATGTTTAATGGGGATTTATCATGTAACAGGGTATTTATATGGTTATGAGGGATTTATGGGGTAACTGGTAACAGGATATATAGAGGGGTATTTATGTAATGCACTACCGCCATATTTTTACTCTCATCGCTACTAGACAGATGTAGATAAAATGTGAGTGATTCTCATAACCATGACACCGTTCACAAAATATAATATAATTAGCATAATAACCTCATCCTTCACTCACGGCCTATGTTTATTTGCTATATTGCATTAACAGTAGCAATGAAATTAGCTGATGGGAGGAAAATATCAGCTATTTGTTTCCAATTTTTTTGCAAGTGAATATTATACATCAGTCAATAAGCAAGCACTGCACTCGTAAGTTCTATATAAAAAAAAAATGTTTTGGAAGTATTTAACGTTGTCCTTTTTAGCACAGTTTGCATTGTTTTGCTAGGACATACACCTTAAAAGAATGTTTATTTTATATAATTTGCTCTGGACAATTAAGCACCTGTTACTTATTTTGCCATGGCTGAATTGAATGTGGCGGGGTCATTTTTAAAAAAAACTTCTAATTGTACTTCAACTATTCTGGAGCAGTGCAATAAAACTGAAAAATTTTCCACATTGCAAAGCTTTTTCTACCCACAGTTAAGAATTTTATGGCAATTTAAACTTTTTTTGTTTAATGTCCTTTTAACCCCATCTTTGTATTAACCACTTACCTGCGAAAGAGGGCTTCACATAAGCCTGGTTCATTGGCAGCGATTGGGTTAAATCAATGTACAGGTAAACAGTAGGTGTGGGGGGGGTCAAGTCAGGAAAAGTCTACCTCTGTATACAAACAACACCATCGCCATATTTGTACAGTACTCTCAGAGTCTCTCACCGCTACATATGTAAAAACAACACCAGTGACACCACCATATTTGTACTCTAGTCTAAATACACCATACAAACTGTCTACAGACTGAGTTACGAGCTGAACTGACAAGACAGACTCCATGGACTTACTTGGTCTTGGAGACGGTGTAATGCGTGCATATCCTTCAGTCTCAGAGACACTGCTGGACTGTTAAAGCCCGTGTACAGCAAAGTGTTATAGCGCCTGCGCGCGGCGCAGGTTTATGCGCGAGGCTCTTAATTTGGGAAGCCGGTGTTCTGGGAAAATGGTGAACTTGTGAAAACGGCAAACTACGTCACTTCCTGTGACATGGCATCAGCTGTTTCACAAATTTTGTCCGTAATGCGCATGCGTGCTATTGTCATTACATACCTGGCCACATCAGTCACTGCTACAATTTTAAGAGCTGTGAAATTCCTGGAACCTTTCAGGAGCGCATGCATAGGATTTTGAAATCCGTCAATACCGCCGCTCACGCCACTGCTACAATTTCGGGACTTGTGTACTGTAATTCCTGGACGCTTTATTGTACAGCACCCCGCTTTGCCAATTGCCACATAACAATGTTTGTATGACCAATCAAACAGTTTGAACAATAAAAAAAATATTGTATAAGTGTTGCTGTTTCATGTCACTGTAAAGGGGATACGTATAATTGTATGGCAATTGGCAAAGCAGGGCGCTGTACAACAAAGGGTCCAGGAATTACAGTACACAAGTCCCGAAATTGTAGCAGTGGCGTGAGCGGTGGTATTGACAGATTTAAAAATCCTACGCATGCGCTCTTGAAAGGGTCCAGGAATTTCACGGCTCTTAAAATTGTAGCAGTGACGTATGCGGCCAGGTATGTAATGACGCTAGCATGCATGCGCATTTACGGCTAAATTTTGTGAAACAGCTGATGCCACGTCAGAGGAAGTGACGTAGTTCGCCGTTTTCACAAGTTCACCATTTTCCCAGAACACCGGTGTTCTAAAAAAAGTTGTATACCGCATAATAATGTGTATACCACGTCATTTTCGGTGACGTGCATCAGCTGCTGGAGGTGTGTGGCACTCACTGCGCATGCGCAAGAGGCCCAACCTCCTCAAAACAGCTGATGTAAAGTATGCAACAGGTCGAGGAAATATATGGCCCGTAATCATAATTTATAGAGGCTAATAGCCTTCACTGTACATGCGCGCACTGCGGTCGCTTTATTAAATAAACAATGCCGCGCATGCGCACACGGCCCTACTCCTCAGTGATCCATCGTGTGCCGCCGACTTGCCGTGCCCGGGGGGTGCTTATGGGGGTTACAAGGGGGTGCTGATGGGGCTTACATAACTTACACATTGGGTGCTTATAGGGGTTACAGGGGGGTGCTGATGGGGCTTATGTAGGTTAAAGAGGGTGTAACCTACATAAGCACAATCAGCTCCCACTGTAACCCCTATAAGCACCCCCTGTGTAAGTTATGTAAGCCCCATCAGCACCCCCTGTAAGCCTTATAAGCACCCAATGTGTAAGTTATGTAAGCCCCATCAGCACCCCCTTGTAATCCTCATAAGCACCCCCGGGCACGGCAAGTCGGCGGCACACGATGAATCAGAGGAGTAGGGCCGTGTGTGCATGCGCATTGCAGATTATGGTCCATAGAATTCCTCGACCAGTTGTTCTCAAATAAATCTCTTTAAACAGCTGTTTGTAGGAGGTTGGGCCTCTTGCTCATGCAAAGTGAGCGCCACACCCCTCCAACAGCTGATTATACGTCACCGGAAGTGACGTAGTATACACATTCCTATGGTATACAAGTTACTTTAGAACAACGGGAGCCCTGCCCTGCTGACTCTGCCTCTGTGCCCAGGTCCTGGGGGTCGGGTGTGCTGAGAACACCCCGCATCTGCCTTAGGCAGCATTGACGGTGGACCCCTTGGCCCTTCTTACAACAAGGCACAAGCCGTGGCAGTCTCCACAAGCACATGATAAAAAACAGCAAAAAAACAAACAAAACATGTAATTGACGTTAATGTGGTGACCGTGGTGTTACCCCCTGGAGGGTGTCACCCGGGTGCAGTCCGCACCCCCCTAGTGACGCCACTGCTAGCAGTGCCGGGGCAAATGTGTGTATATGCCCTGCCCCAGTATATCCCAGCAGTGCCTGGGCAAATGTGTGTATATGCCCTCTCCCAGTATATCCCAGCAGTGCCTGGGCAAATGTGTGTGTATATGCCCTCTCCCAGTATATCCCAGCAGTGCCTGGGCTAGTGTGTGTGTGTGTGTATATGCCCTCCCCCAGTATATCCCAGCAGTGCCTGGGCAAATGTATGTGTATATGCCCTCCCCCAGTATATCCCAGCAGTGCCTGGGCAAATGTGTGTGTATATTCCCTTGCCCAGTATATCCCAGCAGTGCCTGGTCAAATGTATGTGTATATGCCCTCCCCTAGTATATCCCAGCAGTGCCTGGGCAAATGTATGTGTATATGCCCACCCCCAGTATATCCCAGCAGTGCCTGGGCAGATGTGTGTGTATATGCCCTCCCCCAGTATATCCCAGCAGTGCCTGGGCAAATGTGTGTGTATATTCCCTTGCCCAGTATATCCCAGCAGTGCCTGGTCAAATGTGTGTGTATATGCCCTCCCGCAGTATATTCCAGCAGTGCCTGGGCAAATGTGTGTGTGTGTGTGTATATGCCCTCCCGCAGTATATTCCAGCAGTGCCTGGACATAAGTGTAAGTAGACATGTAGGTACTTTCCAGTATATCTCAGAAGTTCCAGGGTATAACTAAGTAGACACACAGGCACGTCCCAGTATATCCCACCTGCCACCAATGCCCAGTCATAAATTTAAGTACACAGGCATTTCCTATTATATCCCAACAGTGCCTGGGTAATGGTCGGGTGTAAGAAGACCACAAGCACTACTGACCAGTAGTTTTCAACTAACAAAAGTGGCAAACCTACCTAGCGCACATACTATAACTTAAACATCCCAGTAATAGTCTTGGGGAATGCAGGCCAAGTTACGAAGAATAAACCATACCTTCCTACCAGGAACAAGTATAGGCCCAGACCGACACCATATCTTCTCAATATATACAACTAATAACTGTTAGGGGAAGAAGCCCACGCATACAAAATGATTTGTTTAGCAATTTTACCCATTAGTAAAATACATTAAAATCTTAATGTTATTTTCTTTTGTTATCAGCAACCCAACTACTGGAGTTTTAAGGTCAGTATATGCCGCACCTCGTCCTCTGAGTGTTGCATGCGCTTCTTTCACTCTGTGTGTCCTGTCTGTGTGTGCACCTCACTCTGGAGGATAGAACTGGAGCAGACTGATTGGGTCTTGGCACTGTTGGCTTTACAAGAGAAATCTGTGTCACAAATTTTGCATTGCAGCAATTCTGCATTTATCTTTAGCTGTTAACAGTATCTGTGTGATTAACCCCTTCACCACCAGGCAAGGCATGTGTGGGAGTTGTCTGTGGTAGGCAATGGGTTAATATCAATGGTTCTTTGAACATTTGCAAAACTATTCCCAAAATCTGAATTGTATATTAAAACAATATTTCCTTTGGGACAAAAAAATGACTCTCTCCTTTTCCTGACATGCAGCAAAGCAGGATTCTGCTTTCATACTGTGTAAAAGAGTTTGTTACATTGCCTAATGCCTCCCAGCTGTATGTGCATTAAAGAACATTCTGAAACACAAATGACTAGCTCTAATTTGTTAGAACATGTTATATTTACATTAAAGGGACATGAAACCCCCCAAAAAACTATTACATGATTCTGATAGAGCAAACCATTTTAAACAACTTACTAATTTATTTCTATGATCAATTTTGCTTATTCTCTTGGTGTCTCTTGTTGAAGGAGCAGAAATGTGCTACTGGTAGCTAGCTGAACTCATTGGTAAGGCAATGACAAGAGACATATATGGGCAACCACCAATCAGCAGCTAGCTCCCAGCTCTTAATAGGTTTGGTTTTCAACAAAGGATACAGAGAGAACTAAGCAAATAGGATAATATAAGTAAACTGGAAAATTGTTTAAAATTGTTTGCTCTGACTCATGAAAAAAAAAATTGAGGTTTCATGTCC
The DNA here is from genome assembly GCF_027579735.1 of Bombina bombina. NCBI lineage: Eukaryota > Metazoa > Chordata > Amphibia > Anura > Bombinatoridae > Bombina > Bombina bombina. The sequence continues at coordinate 1,112,195,671 of NC_069499.1, read as the reverse complement.
CTTTAATGATCTAGCTACCTATGGTTGAATTTATAATAACCATCAGCTGTTAAAGGGTAAAAATCCTGCATCAGCTTACGTTTTACACAAAGTGACATACGTTTGCAGCTTGTGAATAAATCAGCAGGTGATAAGCATGAAACCTGCCTTTTCAACATGTTTGCATCTAACCATTGCTTTGTATAGGCTGTTGGTATTGGGAGTTACAGATATTTACATACAATTTTAAAAAAGCTTTCCAGTTTACTTCTATTATCAAATTTGCTTTATTATCTTGGTATCATTTGTTGAATGAGCAACAATGCACTACTGACAATGACAATTGGTATAATAATAATAATATATATGCAGCCACCAATCAGCAGCTAGAACCTAGAGTCTTTGCTGCTCCTAAACTTTCCTAGATAAACCTTTCAGCAAAAGATAACAAAAGAAGAAAGCAAATTAAATAATAGAAATAAATTGGAAAAATATTAAATTGTATTCTCTATCTAAATCATGAATGTCCCGTTAATGTAAATCATGACCACAACATCTAGAAATAGCGTTAAGCAATTTCATTCTTAAAATATATTATTTCTTACTCACATTTTCATGATTGTAAGTTGCAGTACTTTTGACCTCTTTCCTTCTTAATATGAGGAGAGTCCACGGCTTCATTCCTTACTTGTGGGAATACAGAACCTGGCCACCAGGAGGAGGCAAAGACACCCTAGCCAAAGGCTTAAATACCTCCCCCACTTCCCTCATTATCGCAGTCATTCTTGTCGTGTCGTGTCAGAAGATACGGAGTAATTCCTTAGGAAGGGTATCTACCCTTTGAAATGGGACTGTAGTTTTAAGTAGTCTTGTCAGCCTCTCAGTGAGAGCATTGACGAAAGTTAGGGTCTGGAGATGCAGGGAGAGTCTTTCTGCAAAACCATCCAGACTCGTATTAACAGCTCCTAAGCAATCAGTGTTGACGAGTTTCACTTCCTGCTTTCATCACTCAAGTCCATGTCAGCAGCGATGCTACAAGACTGTAACACTTAAAAGGTTGTGTTTCTGTTCCATAGCATAGATTCCGTAAGATTGTTTCATTTTTTACACATATGGTAACACTAAAAGACAGGGTCACAGTGTGGCTCCTTTTATCTGTATGGAATCAAGGGTTAATATCTCCTGAGGGGGGATTATTGAACAGTGGGGATTAATCTCATACATTTTTATTTGATTTATACTACGTTATGTGTGAGATGTATTCTGAGGCTCATAGGCTGAGGTTGGAACATACAGGTTACTTTCACTTTAGAGCTGCGCAGCTTTACAAGCTTGGTGCGCTTAACTTTAGCGGAGGCGGTCCTAGGTTGTGCTCCATGTGACCGGATGTGGTCATAGTTTCACTTCCTACTCTCTGACCGTGCTGGTTATCGGAGAGATGCGTTTTTTTCTGTGTGCCTGGGTCATAGGAAGTGGTGAGGGCCTCAGCTATTGGGGGTATAAAGGTGCCATTTTTTATATTTTATATCGTTATTGTTATATTAGGACATAGTCCATAGCTATGGAGGACTTTGACGTTTTAGAGGGTACTCCCTCTATACCTAAGACTAATGCCTGTTTATATTATGAGGAGACCGAGGTATACCCGCCCTCTCAATTATGTTCCACATGCCTAGAAAAAGTGATTATTTAAAAAAAGGTTAACATGTTTGATACCACTGAGCCTTCCACCTCTGAGGGGTCCCCGTCCCGTGAGGTGCGCACCCTGCTTTCATTTCCTAATACACATGCAGTTTCCCATAGCACGCCTGATCCTCCATCTGGAGGAGGCCTTTTACCTCCAGACTTCACTGCACAGTTGCAGACGGCGGTGCCTGCGGCCATTAGTGCTTTACCTCGCCCTGCTAAGCGCAAGCAAAAGGTCAAATATTGCTATGCTTCCCAGGGGTCATCATCTAGTTAATTGGCTATGCTAATAGACTGTTATCTGATGATGAAGTTCTTTCTGATACTTCAGAGTGTGAACTTTCTGGGTCTGAATCAGCTGCCTCTAAGCCTCCGATTGCGGAGGAACCAGATTTTAGATTTAGGATTGAGCACTTGCGCTTTCTTTTAAAGGAAGTTCTGGCTACCTTAGAGGTTACAGAGGCCAAACTGCCTGAAGAACCTTTAATTCCTTAACTTGATAGAGTTTACGAAGACAAGGTTGTTCCTCAGACTTTCCCTGTTCCTGTAAAGATGCCAAACATTATTAAGAATGAATGGGAGAGGATTGGTTCTTCCTTCACCCCTTTGTCTGCCTTTAAGAAACTGTTCCCGGTCCCGGACTCTCAATTGGAGTTTTAGGGTTCCGTCCCTAAGGTGGATGGTGCTGTCTCCGCTCTTGCAAAACGCACTACTATCCCACTTGAGGATAGTTCGTCGTTCAAAGAGCCCATAGATAAAAAGATGGAAACTCTATTAAGAAAGATGTTTCAACCTTCGGGATATTTATTTCAACCAGCGGCGGCAGTTGCCGCGGTTGAGGGAGCGGCTACCTACTGGTGGCTCTGTCCAGATCACCTGTCCAAAGGGGCATCCTTTTTAAGACCATCCTGGGAGATTGTGACCTCAGATGCGAGTCTCTCAGGATGGGGAGCAGTTTGGGGAGCCAAGAAGGCTCAGGGCCTTTAGTTTCGGGAGGAGAGCTCTCTTCCGATCAACATTTGGGAACTTCGAGCAATCTTCAATGCTCTGAAGGCTTGGCCCTGTCTGGGTTCGTCCCACTTTATCAGATTCCAGTCAGACAATATCACCTCAGTGGCTTAAATCAACCACCAGGGAGGAACAAGGAGCTCCCTAGAAATGAGGGAGGTATCTCGGATTCTGTAGTGGGTGGAGGCCCACAACTGTTCGCTGTCAGCGATCCCCATTCCGGATGTGGACAACTGGGAAGCAGATTTTCTCCACAGACAATCCTTTCATCCTGGGGAATGGTCTCTCCATCCTGAGGTGTTTGCGGAGATATGAAACAGGTGTGGGACTCCGGAGATAAATCTCATGGCATCCCGTCTCAGTACCAAGCTACCCAGGTATGGGTCGAGATCCAGGGATCTTCAGGCGGAGCTAATAGATGCATTAGTGATGCCTTGGAGGTTCAGTCTAATATACTTTTTTCTGCCATTACCTCTCCTTCCTCGAGTAGTGGCCTACATCAAGCAGGAGTGGGCATCAGTGATACTGATTGCTTCATTGCGGCCGCGTAGGATGTGGTTTGCGGATCTAGTGGGGATGTCTTCATCTCCTCCATGGAAGTTACCTTGTCGCAGGGTTCTGCTGGAACAAGGTCCTTTTGTTCCTTAAAATCTCGATTCTCTGAGGCTGACTGTGTGGAGATTGAACGCTTAGTCCTAGTCAAGAGAGGTTTCTCTGAGAGAGTTATTGATACTCTCGTTTAAGCTCGTAAGCCGGTTACTCGTCGCATCTATCATAAGGTTTGGAGGACCTACTTATTCTGGTGAGAAGAGCGTGGATTCCCCTGGCGTAAGGTCAGGGTTTCCATGATTCTTTATTTTCTCCAGGATGGTCTGGAGAAGGGCCTTTCTGCTAGCTCCCTTAAGGGACAGATTTCGGCCCCATCTGTTTTACTGCACAAGAGGCTTGCTGAGCTTCCAGATGTTCAGTCTTTTGTTCAGGCTATGGCTAGAATCAGGCCTGTGTTTAAATCTAGTGCTCCTCCTTAGAGTTTAAATCTTGTTCTTAAAGTTTTGCAGAAGGCTCCGTTTGAGCCTATGCATGTAGTCGACATTAAATTACTGTCTTGGAAGGTTCTTTTTCTACTGGCTATTGCATCGGCGCGCAGAGTCTCTGAAATGGCTGCCTAGCAATGTGAGCCTCCTTACCTAGTATTTCATGCTGATAAGGCTGTTCATCGTAATGACTTAGATTTTCTTCCTAAGGTCGTTTCAGATCGCATCATCAATTAGGAGATTGTGGTTACTTCCTTGTGTCCTAATCCTTCTTCTTTGAAGGAACGGTTACTTCATAATTTGGATGTGGTTCGGGCCTTGAAGTTCTATATTCAGGCTACGAAGAAGTTTAGACAGACTTCTTCTTTGTTGTCTATTCTGGGAAGCGTAGGGGGCAGAAGACCTCGTCCACTTCCTTTATATTTTTGGTTGAGGAGCATTATTCGCTTAGCTTATGAGACAGCGGGACATAAGCCTCCTCAGAGGATTAAGGCTCATTCAACTAGAGCAGTGGCTTCCTCTTGGGCCTTCAAGAATGAGACCTATATTGATCAGATTTGTAGGGCAGCTACCTGGTCCTCCTTAGATACCTTTTCTAAATTTTACAAGTTTGACGTTTTTACTTCGGCTGAAGCAGCTTTTGGGAGAAAGGTTTTGCAGGTTGTGGTGCCCTCAGAATAGGGTCCACCTCCTTTTTTGCCCTCCCGTTCATTCAGTGTCCTCTGGAGCTTGGGTATATGTTTCCCACAAGTAAGGAATGAAGCCATGGGCTCTTCTCATATTAAGAAGGAAAACATAAATTATGCTTACCAGATAATTTCCTTTCCTTCTGTATGAGGAGAGTCCACGGCCCCTGCCTGTATTCTCTGAAGGGCAGACCTAAATTTTTTTTTGTTCTTCTGGCACCATTTATACCCTGATATTTCTCCTACTGTTCCTTGTTCCCTTGGCAGAATGACTGGGATATGAGGGAAGTGGGGGAAGTATTTAAGCCTTTGGCTGGGGTGTCTTTGCCTCCTCCTGGTGGCCAGGTTCTGTATTCCCTCAAGTAAGGAATGAAGCCGTGGACTCTCCTTATACAGAAGCATAATTAATGTTTTTGCGTTTTGATGATCAGGATTTAACTATTTGACATTCTGTCTTGTTTGTTAATAACTGAGATCCCAATAATTGTGTTTTTAATAATCTCAATCATCGTTTCGGCATCTAACAGTAATAGAAATTTGGCAAAGACAAACCTCATTCCCTACAGGGAGGTTTAAAACGTTTGCTGATATTTTAAACTTCATAATTTAGCTATTTCATGGTTTACAGTTTGCAACTGTTAAATTCCTGTTATAGCAGATAAAATAGGTTGCAAATGCTTTATTCTTAGAGAAAATAATTTTTCGCTGTTCTTTTTGATCTCAGGTAAAGATTTGGCTAAAGTATAAAATGGTGTTTTCTCATTCAATGATTTAAAAACACTTAATTTTAAGTTAAAAAAATATAATCTTTGAGCAAACATGCCCAGTATTCTCATTATGCCTATATTCAAATGGCATTCAGAGGCCTAGATTTGGAGTTCGGCGGTAGCCGTCAAAACCAGCGTTAGAGGCTCCTAACGCTGGTTTTGGCCGCCCGCTGGTATTTGGAGTCATTGATTAAAGGGTCTAACGCTCACTTTTCAGCCGCGACTTTTCCATACCGCAGATCCCCCTACGCCATTTGCGTATCCTATGTTTTCAATGGGATCTTTCTAACGCTGGTATTTAGAGTCGTTTCTGAAGTGAGCGTTAGAGCTCTAACGACAAAATTCCAGCCGCCTGAAAATAGCAGGAGTTAAGAGCTTTCTGGGCTAACGCCGGTTCATAAAGCTCTTAACTACTGTACCCTAAAGTACACTAACACCCATAAACTACCTATGTACCCCTAAACCGAGCTCCCCCCACATCGCCGCCACTCGATTAAAATTTTTAACCCCTAATCTGCCGACCGCCACCTACGTTATACTTATGTACCCCTAATCTGCTGCCCCTAACCCCGCCGACCCCTGTATTACATTTATTAACCCCTAACCTGCCCCCCACAACATCGCCGCCAGCTACTTAAAATAATTAACCCCTAATCTTCCGACCGCAAAGCGCCGCCACCTACGTTATCCCTATGTACCCCTAATCTGCTACCCCTAACACCGCCGACCCCTATATTATATTTATTAACCCCTAATCTGCCCCCCTCAACGTCGTCGACACCTGCCTACACTTATTAACCCCTAATCTGCCGAGCGGACCTGAGCGCTACTATAATAAAGTTATTAACCCCTAACCCGCCTCACTAACCCTATAATAAATAGTATTAACCCCCTAATCTGCCCTCCCTAACATCGCCGACACCTAACTTCAATTATTAACCCCTAATCTGCCGAGCGGAGCTCACCGCTATTCTAATAAATGTATTAACCCCTAAAGCTAAGTCTAACCCTAACACTAACACCCCCCTAACTTAAATATAATTTACATCTAACGAAATAAATTAACTCTTATTAAATAAATGATTCCTATTTAAAGCTAAATACTTACCTGTAAAATAAATCCTAATATAGCTACAATATAAATTATAATTATATTATAGCTATTTTAGGATTAATATTTATTTTACAGGCAACTTTGTAATTATTTTAACCAGGTACAATAGCTATTAAATAGTTAAGAACTATTTAATAGCTAAAATAGTTAAAATAATTACAAAATTACCTGTAAAATAAATCCTAACCTAAGATATAATTAAACATAACACTACCCTATCAATAAAATAATTAAATAAACTACCTACAATTACCTACAATTAACCTAACACTACACTATCAATAAATTAATTAAACACAATTCCTACAAATAAATACAATTAAATAAACTAACTAAAGTACAAAAAATAAAAAAGAACTAAGTTACAAAAAATAAAAAAATATTTACAAACATAAGAAAAATATTACAACAATTTTAAACTAATTACACCTACTCTAAGCCCCCTAATAAAATAACAAAGCCCCCCAAAATAAAAAATTCCCTACCCTATTCTAAATAAAAAAAGTTACAAGCTCTTTTACCTTACCAGCCCTGAACAGGGCCCTTTGCGGGGCATGCCCCAAGAATTTCAGCTCTTTTGCCTGTAAAAAAAACACATACAATACCCCCCCCAACATTACAACCCACCACCCACATACCCCTAATCTAACCCAAACCCCCCTTAAATAAACCTAACACTAAGCCCCTGAAGATCTTCCTACCTTGTCTTCACCATCCAGGTTCACCGATCCGTCCTGAAGAGCTCCTCCGATGTCCTGATCCAAGCCCAAGCGGGGGGCTGAAGAGGTCCATGATCCGGTCAAAGTCTTCATCCAAGCGGGGCAGAAGAGGATCTTCCATCCGATTGAAGTCATCATCCAGGCGGCATCTTCTATGGTCTTCCATCCGGAGCGAAGCGGCAGGATCCTGAAGACCTCCAGCGCGGAACATCCATCCGGACCGACGACTGAACGACGAATGACTGTTCCTTTAAGGGACGTCATCCAAGATGGCGTCCCTCGAATTCCGATTGGCTGATAGGATTCTATCAGCCAATCGGAATTAAGGTAGGAATTTTCTGATTGGCTGATGGAATCAGCCAATCAGAATCAAGTTCAATCCGATTGGCTGATCCAATCAGCCAATCAGATTGAGCTTGCATTCTATTGGCTGATCGGAACAGCCAATAGAATGCGAGCTCAATCTGATTGGCTGATTGGATCAGCCAATCGGATTGAACTAGATTCTGATTGGCTGATTCCATCAGCCAATCAGAAAATTCCTACCTTAATTCCGATTGGCTGATAGGATTCTATCAGCCAATCGGAATTCGAGGGACGCCATCTTGGATGACGTCCCTTAAAGGAACAGTCATTCGTCGTTCAGTCGTCGGTCCGGATGGATGTTCCGCGCTGGAGGTCTTCAGGATCCTGCCGCTTCGCTCCGGATGGAAGACCATAGAAGATGCCGCCTGGATGATGACTTCAATCGGATGGAAGATCCTCTTCTGCCCCGCTTGGATGAAGACTTTGACCGGATCATGGACCTCTTCAGCCCCCCGCTTGGGCTTGGATCAGGACATCGGAGGAGCTCTTCAGGACGGATCGGTGAACCTGGATGGTGAAGACAAGGTAGGAAGATCTTCAGGGGCTTAGTGTTAGGTTTATTTAAGGGGGGTTTGGGTTAGATTAGGGGTATGTGGGTGGTGGGTTGTAATGTTGGGGGGGGGGGTATTGTATTTATTCTTTTACAGGCAAAAGAGCTGAAATTCTTGGGGCATGCCCCGCAAAGGGCCCTGTTCAGGGCTGGTAAGGTAAAAGAGCTTGTAACTTTTTTTATTTAGAATAGGGTAGGGATTTTTTTATTTTGGGGGTCTTTGTTATTTTATTAGGGGGCTTAGAGTAGGTGTAATTAGTTTAAAATTGTTGTAATATTTTTTTTATGTTTGTAAATATTTTTTTATTTTTTGTAACTTAGTTCTTTTTTATTTTTTGTACTTTAGTTAGTTTATTTAATTGTATTTATTTGTAGGAATTGTGTTTAATTAATTTATTGATAGTGTAGTGTTAGGGTAATTGTAGGTAGTTTATTTAATTATTTTATTGATAGTATAGTGTTAGGTTTAATTATATCTTAGGTTAGGATTTATTTTACAGGTAAATTTGTTATTATTTTAACTAGGTAACTATTAAATAGTTCTTAACTATTTAATAGCTATTGTACCTGGTTAAAATAATTACAAAGTTGCCTGTAAAATAAATATTAATCCTAAAATAGCTATAATATAAATATAATTTATATTGTAGCTATATTAGGATTTATTTTACAGTTAAGTATTTAGCTTTAAATAGGAATCATTTATTTAATAAGAGTTAATTTATTTCGTTAGATGTAAATTATATTTAAGTTAGGGGGGTGTTAGTGTTAGGGTTAGACTTAGCTTTAGGGGTTAATACATTTATTAGAATAGCGGTGAGCTCCGCTCGGCAGATTAGGGGTTAATAATTGAAGTTAGGCGTCGGCGATGTTAGGGAGGGCAGATTAGGGGGTTAATACTATTTATTATAGGGTTAGTGAGGCGGGTTAGGGGTTAATAACTTTATTATAGTAGCGCTCAGGTCCGCTCGGCAGATTAGGGGTTAATAAGTGTAGGCAGGTGTCGGCGACGTTGAGGGGGGCAGATTAGGGGTTAATAAATATAACATAGGGGTCGGCGGTGTTAGGGGCAGCAGATTAGGGGTACATAGGGATAACGTAGGTTGCGGCGGTTTACGGAGCGGCAGATTAGGGTTTAAAAAAAAAATGCAGGGGTCAGCGATAGCGGGGGCGGCAGATTAGGGGTTAATAAGTGTAAGGTTAGGGTGTTTAGACTCGGGGTACATGTTAGAGTGTTAGGTGCAGACGTAGGAAGTGTTTCCCCATAGGAAACAATGGGGCTGCGTTAGGAGCTGAACGCTGCTTTTTTGCAGGTGTTAGGTTTTTTTTCAGCTCAAACAGTTCCATTGTTTCCTATGGGAGAATCGTGCACGAGCACGTTTTTGAGGCTGGCCGCGTCCGTAAGCAACTCTGGTATCGAGATTTGCATTTGCGGTACAAATGCTCTACGCTCCTTTTTTGGAGCCTAACGCAGCATTTGTTTGAACTCTCGATACCAGAGTTAAATTTATGGTGCGGCCAGAAAAAAGCCCGCGGAGCGTTAACAGCCCTTTTACCGCCAAACTCCAAATCTAGGCCACAATGTTTAACACTTATCAGGATGGATTACAAAATGTACATTTTACACATGAAAATTACTATTTTTCTTTGACATTGTACAAAGGGATCAATACAAACAGCACAATGTTAATAATATTTATTTTTGAAGATTTTTTCACACAGTTTTGCCTGATCTTTGTGCCTTACGGTCTCCATTTGTGAGACATAAAATTCGGCAGTGGTAAAACGATAATTTGTGCGGTGTAAATATGGTACAATATGGTATCCGCTCCTATTCGGAATCAATAACAGTGATCTTTGGCCAATATTTAGGAAGCAGAAAGCAAGAAAATCTAGACTATGTGAAATGCTGAGGGACATTAAGTGTTAAAAAAGGAAATATAAACGGTTAACAGCGACCTATAATTCATTATTGGCAACAAAGTAAATGCAGCCTAAGTGCTTAATGCCTCACACAGGGGAGCCACAAGCATTGCAGCTCCTGAGCAGTTACCTGACAGTAAGCTAATCACAAGCAGCAGTTCCTCATAGCTGCCAATCCCCAGCTGTGTTTTGCTCAGGAGCTGCAATATTTGAGGCTGCTAAACTTTATGGGCTTAAAGGGACAGAGAGGTCAAAAACTAAAATGTGCACTTACATTTTAATTAGAAGCTTATTTGCATTATAGCATTAGTAAAAATGGCTCTAATACAAGTTATTTCTGTTTTCAGCTGCATACGCACATATGATACGTGTGACTAGATCATCAGCATTCAAACACCATAGGCTAGATTTACTAACCCAAAGACAGACACAGGAGGACTACAACACAAATACAGTGGCACCACCACGGCAAGCTTTTCCATATTTACATTAACTGACACGATATGCATTCATGTCTTAGTGATTATTTAGTATATCTGGTATACAGATGGTATGAGTTTACACAGAGTTATCTGGTGCAGAATATGGTAAAATGAGTGTGTCTTACGTATACGCCCCTGTAGAGCTAGGGGAGCTCTATTTAATTTTAATTATACTCAGAACTATAGTCCTATACAAATGGCGAGATATATTTATCTAATTTAACATTGATTTAACTTACTGTACTACGTTTACGCAAAAGCTATCCTAGTGTTGTGTATGCAGTTACATCTGCAGGCAGCCTGTTACTCACAACAACGAGTGTGAATGTGGACCGCACTAAGCGGCAATAACTATTTAATTTAGAGTTGTGTATGTAGTTACATCTGCAAGCAGCCTGCTACTCAAAATTACCGAGTGTGAATGCGGACCGCACTAAGCGGCAATAACACTGTAATTCAGTGAACAATAACATCCACTAGTAGCTCTGCCACCTTAACATACAATGTAAAGGAGAACTACACCCAGCAGCATTAATGTTAACAACAGCGTTTGCTATACAAATTATAATAGTCATTAGTAGCTGTATTACAGGCATACTAAGTGTGAATGTGAACTATACATAACACCTGTAATAGTATCAACAGCAGCATTGAAACATCAACAGCTGATATATTCTCTTAATTTAATTCAAGCAAATTATACTAAACGCAACTTAAATAACTCCACTGTTTCCATTCCAACTGGATGTTATATTTTATAAATCACAACCTATAGGGATCAGTGGTGATTAAACTATATTAAGTATAAGCAGTCTGTTATTCTATTAAAACGAGTCGATGCTGACTGTAGAAAGATGCAATAACAGTGTATAACACGGACCACTAAATAAATACATTATCAGTGATTATAACTACAACAGCAAACATACCTACATACAATTATTGATTAATACTTGGGAGACATCAAGAGAGACTGTATAATCTATACCACTATTAGTACAGAGATATATATTGTACTAATACAATCTAAGTAGCATGGTATTATGATTTATCAATTCTCCAAGCTTAATCTATAAATGTCCTTGGACCACATTACCAAGTACATGTTGAAACTTTCTAAGTTACCCTGAGAGAGTTACTTATAAAGTCATAATAAGTGGCACAATAAACAATTATCCAGCCAATCCTATTATCAAGCAACTCACAGCTCCAGACAATATATATAGCTAACGCAATAAGGTCATATTATATCAGACCATTGAATAGATATATCACTATTTACCCTCTGAAGCCTTTTTTACTTGTTTAGCTCATGAGAGCACTTATGCTCACAACTATTCACCTATCATAATATTGTACACAGCTACAATTAACACATTTTTTGCCGCCCCACGGCCACATTAGTGAACCTCACAAATATAACTATAAGGGATTTAAAGGATTGTAGAATTACTAATATATGGAATTTTTTTTTAAATCTTATTCCAAGACAGCAGTAATCCAAACATTATATTTATATTTATTTATAACTCTGAGAGGAGTTGAATATCATTGGCACTCATTACAGATTATAATAAAATACACTGCCAACACCAGCTACCAATAAAGCTATTGTATATTTGATCACTAAATCTATCATTATTATAGTGGAAGGATAGATTCCAATGAGAGATATGAGGTCACATCCAGTGAATGACAATTAAGTTATCACAACTAATATTCTTCACTCTAAATGCAGAAATTATAGACGTGAGTATACATAAGACACACTCATTTTACCATATTCTGCACCAGATAACTCTGTGTAAACTCATACCATCTGTATACCATCCCTAAACTACCTTTAACATATCAAAGGCTTACCTTAAATTGAGGATGGGGCCTATAGTTCTGTAGTTGTTTTTAAGTTTGAGTCCTTTCAATTTTAATATTTACTAATAAAAGTAAATTTTTAAATTCCCAATTTCTCACATCTAAGTCCAGGCATAGAGTGCTGGATGTGCAGTCTTTAGTGGGGGTCTTCTCCTCTTTTTGCCAGACACAGGAGGACGTCTCCGCCCCTGCCCGCCCAGGATTGCGGTTAAAAACTTTGCCTTGTGTGTAACTTCACCCCCCTACTTGCACATGGCTAATCTGATTGAAAACGCCACTTTATAGTTGACATATAGGAAAAGAGAGACAGCAGTGGTTGGTATGACACATATTAAGTCCTCACTGATCCAGAACACACCACCATCAGCTCTCTGAGCATACACAGGGGTCAATTTTTTAATGTGCAAGCGGACATGATACGATGTAGCGTATCATGTCCGCCGCACATCAATAAATTCCGACAGCATACGCTGTCGGCATTTATCATTGCATCAGCAGTTCTTGTGAACTGCCGGTGCAATACCGCCCCCTGCAGATTTGCGGCCAATCAGCATATTTGATCGGGTTTATTTTTGTCCGTGGCTTCAGAGCAGGCGGACAAGTTATGGAGCAGCGGTCTTTAGACGGTTGCTTCATAACTTCTGCTTCCCGCAAGCCTGAAGGCTCGCGCAGAAACAGGAACATCAAGCTCCATACGGAGCTTGATCAATTGACCCCATAGTGTTTACACGCTTAGTTACACGTAGCATATAATAACTTTTACTAAAAGCATTTTTGCTAATGGAAGTATATTGCAAAATGCTTCTATTTAAAAGTGAAATGCTCCCATGCACATTTAAATTTTGATAAATATAAAAGTTAGATGCGTCTAAAATAGTGTCAAGAAATGTGATAATTACACTTATGTGTCGAAATATAACTGATAGTATCGTTAACAACAACAACAAAAAATTTATATTGATGCTAATGATACAGTGCGATAAAACAAGTGAAAAGTTAATACTGAAGTCGTATCATCAATATACGTCTGTAATATAACCGTTATCACAACAAAAGTAAGACTCTAAATGATCTATCTATAAGGGATCTATTGAATGCCTGATATATCAAAAGGACCCAAGATAAGGCGAAAATGAATGTTTCAGCATATATAACACATAGATACTAATAAAAAAAACAAAGCAAATGCCCATCAGCAACGATATTACTTGTAGGAGAATAGTTCATATGTGTTGAAAAGATCTGTAGACTAGATGTAAAGTCCTCACAGGTGATCTTCAGATAAATCAGACCCAAGGCTGCAAACTTCTTCCAAACACTTGAAGGCAATTCAAGTACAACGGATCTATAGAAAGAGCAGAAGAAGGAGCCACAATAGTGCACATCAGTGTGACTAGGTCTCCACGCACGCAGTAGATAATCGTACTTACAAAATAAAAAGCACTTGATAAGTGCCACAAATGCCTCCTGGACTGTTAGCAGCTGTCCAGATAGCTGTCCTCACGAAGTATATCAGGTCTCCCATAGAGCAGTGCAGCCTGGATACAGGTAAATCACGTCCTTGAGCAACTTCCTCCACTGTAAGCGTTTGGGATATTTTATACCCCTGGAACACGCTGTAAAAATGTGCCGTTGGAAGATTAACGCTCCAGCAAAAAGTGTCCAGCAAGAATTATCAAATAATATAAAAAGTTGTGGAGTCAAATGACTAAAAGTGATATAGGCTTTAATAGAAACATATAAAATACACAACGCATTTCCCGGTCACACTGACCGTTTCAGATGAAAAAAAGCCCTATTTACATTATGTAGCCAAAGAGGGGTTGTGATCACACAGTAGTTTTCGGCTCGACTTTACAACTACTTTTTAAGCACAGTTTTGAATGAGCCTCCATGCACGCTAATTGTAAAACTCAGTCACGACAGTGCATCTATTATTGAACGTGTAATCTCGAAAGAGCGTTTGTGATTGTGAATTCAATAAAATATGTACTGTCATGTTTGCGCAATCTCGTTTAAGGGTCTCTTAGTAATAATCTAAAATATTCTAAGTAGCAAGAAAGGAGAGTCACACTTTACATTTTAAAAGTAGTGAATAAACAAATATTATAAGTGTTTTGCATAGAAATTCGTATCTGCCATTTTGTGTACAGTTCACACCAAAATGAACCCAGGCCTTTAAAAAAACACTCAAAATAAATACAGTTTAAAAATTGTCAAATGCCGATATAGTGATAGAAAAACAGTGCAAATTCTGCCCATCAAGATAACCTATAAGGTGCGTTAAGATGGGTTAGCAGTGGTGTGGAACGAAATGGATTGCAATACTTAACTATGAAGTCGCGATTATGTGATGTCCTGTATAAACAAGATTTTAATAACGCATGTACGTCTTATGACAATCACGACAATGTGAGTAATAAATACAATCAAATATGAAATCATGCCATTTGTAGATGTTGTTGTCCTGAAGTGCCTATAGAAGTATGTCCATCCCGCCAGATAATATTGCATTTATATGGATACTGAGTGTTGAGGGTATTTTGTGATGACAATAAGTGAATTTCACACATGTAAATTATATTTTTCCTTACCGAGTGAACAAAGACGGCCACAGGAATAGAAGAGGTGTGAATGGGCTATTGTATGTGTCAGTTTCAGGACACCTCTCAGTTTCTATTTCGAGAATTTTTCGATTGAAAGCAACGGCAGGTTTTTAACAAATGATATACTATAGCATTGTGATCTCTTGAGAAATTTGGTTCCAAATTTGGCCGGTACCAAAAACACATTTTCGGCGGCTGATGGATTGTGATCGAGGCCATAGTTATCTAAGATCAGCAATGCAAAAATCTTTAATTATTTTTTTTATCATTAGAACGCCCCTTTAAGAAAAGCTAAACATAGTAAAGATGAGAGTTTAAATAAAGACTGGAGACTATTTCAGTTACCATTGTTTTTATTTATCTGAGTTGCGTTCAGAATGTGAAATCTGAAACCTAATGGCAAATACATGAGTTTGTGTCATTTGAACAGGGATTTTTCTCAACGTTTCATTATTTTCAGTATGTTATGCCAATGCCATTGCACAGCTGCTGTTATTCTGAATGCAATAGTTTGTCAGGCATACATGATGGAACTGTGGACTTTTCAGATCATTCATTTGTAATTAGAAACACCTTTTAAATATATGAATTCCATCACCCATTAAAACAAAATCTATTTTACAGAGATGTTTCTAAGGGAGTCCCCTGCTCTGCTATCTGCACTGAAGTGGAATTTATTTTAGCACAAAGAGATTTTTTTGTGTTGGTTTGGGCTGTTGTGCCCTGCAGGCTTGGTGACTTAGCAATGAAAGGTCAAGTAGTGTATGCCTGTGGATATCTCTAGTTTGTTAGAAGCGCTTGGCTACTC
This sequence comes from Bombina bombina, assembly GCF_027579735.1. Lineage (NCBI taxonomy): Eukaryota > Metazoa > Chordata > Amphibia > Anura > Bombinatoridae > Bombina > Bombina bombina. The sequence goes on along the minus strand of NC_069499.1, from coordinate 1,112,180,071 downwards.
GCACTCCTCCCTGCAGGCAGGGAGCCAATCTGCCTCTCCACCTCGATAAAATGTTGCTAAGAAGAGGAAAAGGTGACTTCTCAGCAGATAAAATTACAAAGAGTGTGGCACAGCTTTAGCTTTTATATGGAGAAAGTGATTTATTTATTTTTAAGTCGTGCTTTTAAGTCATGCTACTTTCATCAGAGAAAAATACTATAATACTGAGCATGGTGCACATAACTAAATACATGAATAGAAATGAACACAACTGAGCTAACAGAGGCAGAAGCTGACACCAATCACTTTTATGTGTGTGTAGTGTCGGCAAGTGGCATATGTGTCATACCAGTAATACTAGTGCAGGGTTTCCCAACACTAGTTCCAGTGAACCCTCCTCCCAGATCAAGACCAGACTTACTCTCAGACCAGATCAAGACCAGACCTAATCTCGGACCAGAACAAGACCAGACTTAATCTCAGACGAGATCAAGACCAGACTTGCTCACAGACCAGATCAAGACCAGACCTAATCTCGGACCAGAACAAGACCAGACTTAATCTCAGACGAGATCAAGACCAGACTTGCTCACAGACCAGATCAAGACCAGACTTAATCTCAGACCATAACAAGACCAGACTTAATCTCAGACCAGATCAAGACCAGACTTACTCTGAGACCAGATCAAGACCAGACTTACTCTGAGACCAGATCAAGACCAGACTTACTCTGAGACCAGATCAAGACCAGACTTACTCTGAGACCAGATCAAGACCAGACTTACTCTGTAACCAGATCAAGACCAGATTTACCCTCAGACCAGATCAAGACCAGATTTACTTAGGCATACTCTGTTTATCTGCTTGAGTGCAGTTGAGACTGTTACAATAATCGAATTCCTATGCAACCAAAGAGAAAGATTACAAATCTGGCCTGTTAGTATTCACTAAGGACTGGAATTGAGAAACCCTATACTTGTGGATATAAACGCTGTGATACACTGCAAGTGATGTGGCGCGAGGTGAAGCAGCTGCTTTGCGCTGCATCTCATCGCTTCTGAAGCTCAAATATTTCAACTCTGAGTGCTCAGCCATGTGACCTGACGCGGCTGAGTGCGCAGAAATGAAAAAGCAGGACACACTGATCTTGCACAGCCGCATCATCATACTGCGCGCCGCACCACTCTGTGTGTCACAGCCTTGGCACACTGCATACTGAGAGTACTCTCAAGTTTACAATCACTTTAAAGCTGCAAATAAAAAATGGCTGTATGGTGAAAAGGATGATCAGAGGCTGTCTATGGTACATTGATCTTGCCTATTATTTGTGTCAGCTGGTTATGCATCTCATCTAGACAAGTTTTTTCTGTACATGGGTGTCTGTTTATGGACGTCAGTATACACCCTGGGCATGCTCATGATGCTATAGTATACAATCATACTTGTTTTTCCACTGCTTTAAGTGGCCCTGATTATATTTATTTTCTCTGTAGCATGTAGTCTCCTGCTTTTTGTGTCTCAGTAAATCTTTGTGTGCCACAGCAGTCTGATGTTTCACGCTCTCTCACTGATGTTGGTTTGCAGTCTCACTGATGTTTCAGGCATCTAATATTGCTTGCAGTCTCACTTTTGTTTCCAGTAGTCTCTCTGATGAAGCTTGCAGGCTCACTGATGTTTCAGACAATGGCCTCTATTTATTAAGCTGTCAACCGCAAATACGCTGGAATTCCGCAGCGTATTTGTGGTGAGCCTGATTCACCTTAGTTATCAAACCCTACAAACCGTCAAAAGTAGAATTTAGTGACGTAACATACGATCCGCCGGACTCAGTCCGACACAGATTGATGCTTACGTCACTACAGATGTTCCGAACGCAAGTTCGGCACTATATGACTACTTTTCCTAGTTATCAAATAACTAGCAGGTACGCTCGGCACTTTTCCGGCCCAGCGTACCTGGTTTTCAATCCGCCGCCCTGGAGGCCGCGGATACCATAGGTATCAATGGGAGTCAGAAAGCAGCGAGAGCTCATGTTCGCTGCTGCCCGATATCCCATTGATTCCTATGGTAATGTCTACACCTAACACCCTAACATGTACCCCAAGTCTAAACACCCCTAATCTGCCCACCCTCTACACCGCCGCCACCTACATTATACTTATTAACCCCTAAACCGCCGCTCCAGGACCCTGCCGCAACTCAATAAAGTGTTTAACCCCTAAACCGCTGCTCCCGGAGCCCACCGCTACCTACATTATACTTATCAACCCCTAATCTGCCCCCCTACACCACCACCACCTACATTATATTTATTAACCCCTAATCTGCCCCCCCACACCGCCGCCACTATATTAAATGTATTAACCCCTAATCCTAAATCTAACCCTAACACCCCCTAACTTAAATATAATTTAACTAAATCTAAATAAATTTTTCCTATTTAAAAATAAATACTTACCTATAAAATAAACCCTAAGATAACTACAATATAACTAATAGTTACATTGTAGCTATCTTATGATTTATTTTTATTTTACAGGCAACTTTGTATTTATTTTAACTAGCTACAATAGTTATTAACTATTTAATAACTGCCTAGTTAAAATAAAGACAAAAGTACCTGTAAGATAAAACCTAACCTAAGTTACAATTACACCTAACACTACACTATAATTAAATTAATTCCCTACATTAACTACAATTAACTACAATTAAATAAAATTAAATAAAATTATTTAAAGTACAAAAAACAAACACTAAATTACAGAAAATAATAAAATAATTATAAGTTTTTTTAAAACTAATTACACCTAATCTAATCCCCCTAATAAAATAAAAAAGCCCTCCAAAATAATAAAAAGCCCTACCCTATACTAAATTACAAATAGCCCTTAAAAGGGCCTTTTGCGGGGCATTGCCCCAAAGTAATCATTAAAACCCACCACCTACACACCCAACCCTACTCTAAAACCCACCCAATCCCCCCTTAAAAACCCTAACACTAACCCCTTGAAGATCACCCTACCTTGAGAAGTCTTCACCCAGCCGGGCCGAAGCCCTCCACGAAGCCGGGCGAAGTGGTCCTCCAGACGGGCAAAAGTCTTCATCCAAGCCGGCCAGAAGAGGTCCTCCAGACGTGCAGAAGTCTTCATCCAGGCAGCATCTTCTATCTTCATCCATCCGGCGCAGAGCGGCTCCATCTTTAAGACATTCGACGCGGAGCAACCTCTTCCAACGACATCCGACGACTGAATGACGGTTCCTTTAAATTACATCATCCAAGATGGCGTCCCTAGAATTTCGATTGGCTGATAGAATTCTATCAGCCAATCGGAATTAAGGTAGGAAAAATCCTATTGGCTGATGCAATCAGCCAATACGATTGAAGTTCAATCCTATTGGCTGATCCAATCAGCCAATAGAATTGAACTTGCATTCTATTGGCTGATTGGAACAGCCAATAGAATGCAAGCTCAATCCTATTGGCTGATTGCATCAGCCAATAGGATTTTTCCTACCTTAATTCCGATTGGCTGATAGAATCAGCAAATCGGAATTCAAGGGACGCCATCTTGGATGACGTCATTTAAAGGAACCGGCATTCAGTCGTCGGATGTCGTTGGAAGAGGATGCTCTGCGTCGGATGTCTTGAACATGGACCCGCTCCTTGCTGGATGAAGACTTCTGCCCGTCTGGAGGACCTCTTCTGGCCGGCTTGGATGAAGACTTCTGCCCGTCTGGAGGACCACTTCGCCCGGCTTCGTGGAGGACTTTGGCCCGGTTGGGTGAAGACTTCTCAAGGTAGGGTGATCTTCAAGGGGTTAGTGTTAGTTTTTTTTTTTAAGGGGGGATTGGGCGGGTTTTAGAGTAGGGTTGGGTGTGTGGGTCGTGGGTTTTAATGTTGGGGGGGTATTGTACTTTTTTTTTTACAGGTAAAAGAGCTGATTACTTTGGGGCAATGCCCAGCAAAAGGCCCTTTTAAGGGCTATTCATAATTTAGTATAGGGTAGGGCTTTTTATTATTTTGGGGGGCTTTTTTATTTTATTAGGGGGATTAGATTAGGTGTAATTAGTTTAAAAAAAACTTGTAATTATTTTATTATTTTCTGTAATCTAGTGTTTGTTTGTTTTTGTACTTTAGATAATTTTATTATTTTATTTAATTGTAGTTAATGTAGGGAATTAATTTAATTATAGTGTAGTGTTAGGTGTAATTGTAATTTAGGTTAGGTTTTATTTTACAGGTACTTTAGTCTTTATTTTAACTAGGTAGTTATTAAATAGTTAATACCTATTTAATAACTATTGTAGCTAGTTAAAATAAATACAAAGTTGCCTGTAAAATAAAAATAAATCCTAAGATAGCTACAATGTAACTATTAGTTATATTGTAGCTAGCTTAGGGTTTATTTTATAGGTAAGTATTTATTTTTAAATAGGAAAAATGTATTTCAATTTATTTAAATTATATTTGTTAGGGGGTATTAGGGTTAGGGTTAGACTTGGCGGCGGGGTCCGGGAGTGGCGGTTTAGGGGTTAAACACTTTATTTAGTTGCGGCGGGGTCCGGGAGCGGCAGGATAGGGGTTAATAACTTTATATAGGTGGCGGCGGTATAGGGGCAGAAGATTAGGGGTTAATATGTATAATGTAGGTGGCGTGGGCTCCGGAAGCGGCGGTTTAGGGGTTAATATATTTATTAGAGTTGTGGCGGGGTCCGGGAGCGTGGGTTTAGGGGGTAAACATTATAGTATAGTGTAGGTGTTTAATGACAGGGTACCAAGAAAGCTGTAAAAAAGCCGAAGAGCAGCGAGATCGATGACTGTTAGTTAACAACAGTCCGCTGTTCATCGCACCGTACTTGGTGCATGGCTTTTTGACAGCTTTTTTGATAATTTTGGAGAACGTATTCAGGTCCGCGGCAGCGATGTTAGGCGATCTTAGGCGAGCGTATTGGTGCCGTAGAATGCAGGTAAGTTGACGGCTTGATAAATAGATAAAGGGTGTGGTAATCTAGCGCTAAGAACTCCCTAAGCTGTAAACCATAAAGGGGGGTCTAACCTCCCCCCACAAGAGTATAAGTAATGGAAGAAGGGGATGGATACAGCGCCAAAGGCCTAGGGGTGGATATACAAACTGCCACTAAGTAAAAGTACAGATTTATTACAATCAGATAAAAAACAATAAATGACAATAAATAGTTAAATGAAATAAAATCAAATGATGGTATATAAAAAAATTAGCAATAGGTCTAGAAAGTAAGCTAGCTACATATACAGTATAGACCAAATATTTGAAATTCCTTATACGGAGAATCTAAAAGCAATTAATTAGTCTCAAACGCAGAGACTATCTGGAATACTGATAATAAAAGAGGTGTAAGAATATCTATGACTGACCATGCCAGCTAAGCACTCAAAGGTAGTGGGGAAGCTGAAAATGGGGCTGCTGGTCAGATGATAAAGTGTGTCAGTTATGGATCCATAGTATAGTGTGCAAAGTTAGTGAAATGACAGGGAGGTGCGTGTAGGATGTTGTAAGTGAACCCAAATACAGAACAAGCCGTGGTACAAATGCATAAAAAACAAATAATTGGATAAAACACTCCAATGCAAAGCACAATAAGAAAAATAAAAAACTAACAAGAAAAATACAGAAATAGTATATTAAGGGGAGACCTTGGTGGGGAGTGGTTAATGTCCCATATGAATGCCGAGTGGTTACTAATAACACAGGAGACTCTGACACAACTCCAAAAAGTCAGACACAGCTCCAAAAAAAACAAAAACAAAAATTATTGGTGTAACAAATCCAAAACTGATGTTCAACAAAGGGTGGCAAAGAATAATGTTAGTGAAAAAATAGTAAAAACAATAGTTAATTTGTAATCCAAGTGTTGTCAAATCAAAAAGTAATAAGTGGTGTACAAGAAAAAACCCGGGATCCAAATAAGACTTTGTGGCAATCAGCTGCTCCTTGTAACGTCCCTAGTTGATTCCTGTAACCCAGATATAAAACATAGCGTAACACAGTAAAAAATATAATAATCACAGTAGAAAGATGCTTACCAAAGGGTCTACGCGTTTCGGTCCTCAATAGACCTTTCTCAAGACTCATCTGACCAGCAGCCCCATTTTCAGCTTCCCCACTACCTTTGAGTGCTTAGCTGGCATGGTCAGTCATAGATATTCTTACACCTCTTTTATTATCAGTATTCCAGATAGTCTCTGCGTTTGAGACTAATTTATTGCTTTTAGATTCTCCGTATAAGGAATTTCAAATATTTGGTCTATACTGTATATGTAGCTAGCTTACTTTCTAGACCTATTGCTAATTTTTTATATACCATCATTTGATTTTATTTCATTTAACTATTTATTGTCATTTATTGTTTTTTATCTGATTGTAATAAAGGCTTGATAAATAGAGGCCAATCTCTTGATGTAAAATGCAGTTTTACTGTTTCAAGCAGGTTATTGGATGTAATATGCACAATTACCTGAATTTAGTTATGTGTTTAATCTATGCAAAGGTGCCACAGCAGTCTGATGTTTCATGCTTTATTTAAAAAAAATAATAATGATGCTTTAAAAAAACAAAACATAATATTCGCAACAAATGCATTGTTTTGCCGTCTGGAAAAACATTTTTAGTATGCTCGTTATCTTATTTGCTGTGAGCAATTAGGGAACAGTATAAATGAGCTCCTGTATAGAATGTGTAGAATGTTGCAGGGTCACGATTCTTGAATAGCGGTTGTATTCAGCATATATCTGCAAAAAAATTAAATAATTGACCAGCCAGCTAGATGGCCGTCTAAGAGAAGGGACCCCTAGACTTTTGTCTACATTTAGACAGAGCATTCAGTTTTAAAAAGTTTCTAATTCTTTACTTCTATTATCGAATTTGCTTTGTTTCGATGATATTCTTTGTTGAAGAGATACCTAGGTTGGTGTCTGGAGCACTACATGGCAGGAAATAGTGCTGACATCTAGCGCTCGTGCAAATGGATAACATTCTTGTAAAACGGCTGTCATACATGTTTCAAGGCCAATCACTTGAAAGTGAGATAACCACTCGCAGGAGATAACCACTCGCAGGAGATAACCACTCACAGGAGATAACCACTCGCAGGAGATAACCACTCGCAGGAGATAACCACTCACAGGAGATAACCACTCACAGGAGATAACCACTCACAGGACTTTTCTGTTACTTGTAATCTTCATATCTTTATTTTCACATAATTCACATGGTCACATATCAAGTTGTAATGGTCAACATTTTGGTCCCAGTAGTGGACCTTTTTCAAGACCAACTGGTGTTCAACTACATATAAACAAAAGTAAAAACAAGTTTCACTTATTTTCCCCTTAAAGTACAAAAATACCATATTCCCCTCACCAAGTGTATATGCAATCATAGTGCCACCACTAGCCTAACGATAGTATATTAAAACCAATATTGTATCATTGGTGTGCACTCCCAAATACACTCTATCTAGCTACATAGCTAAAACGTTACCTTATATCAACATCCAATCTAGATTAGGCTCTATACATTGTCAATCCTATACTCTGCTTTTTAAATGTATGCCCCTCATCAACTACATGGTTGTGACCGGACAGACTGCTGTAAACAACAGTAATTGTGGCACAGTATACAGACTGCTGTAAACAACAGTAAGTTTAGCACAGTATACAGACTGCTGTAAACAACAGTAAGTGTGGCACAGTATACAGACTGCTGTAAACAACAGTAAGTTTGGCACAGTATACAGACTGCTGTAAACAACAGTAAGTGTGGCACAGTATACAGACTGCTGTAAACAACAGTAAGTTTAGCACAGTATACAGACTGCTGTAAACAACAGTAATTGTGGCACAGTATACATACTGCTGTAAACAACAGTAAGTTTAGCACAGTATACAGACTGCTGTAAACAACAGTAAGTGTGGCACAGTATACAGACTGCTGTAAACAACAGTAAGTGTGGCACAGTATACAGACTGCTGTAAACAACAGTAAGTTTGGCACAGTATACAGACTGCTGTAAACAACAGTAAGTGTGGCACAGTATACAGACTGCTGTAAACAACAGTACGTGTGGCACAGTATACAGACTGCTGTAAACAACAGTAAGTGTAGCACAGTATACAGACTGCTGTAAACAACAGTAAGTGTGGCACAGAGTATACAGACTGCTGTAAACAACAGTACGTGTGGCACAGAGTATACAGACTGCTGTAAACAACAGTACGTGTGGCACAGAGTATACAGACAGCTGAAAACAACAGTATGTGTGGCACAGTATACAGACTGCTGTAAACAACAGTAAGTGTAGCACAGTATACAGACTGCTGTAAACAACAATAATTGTGGCACAGTATACAGACTGCTGTAAACAACAGTAAGTGTGGCACAGTATACAGACTGCTGTAAACAACAGTAAGTGTGGCACAGTATACAGACTGCTGTAAACAACAGTAAGTGTGGCACAGTATACAGACTGCTGTAAACAACAATAATTGTGGCACAGTATACAGACTGCTGTAAACAACAGTAAGTGTGGCACAGTATACAGACTGCTGTAAACAACAGTAAGTGTGGCACAGTATACAGACTGCTGTAAACAACAGTAAGTGTGGCACAGTATACAGACTGCTGTAAACAACAGTAAGTGTAGCACAATATACAGACTGCTGTAAACAACAGTAAGTGTGGCACAGTATACAGACTGCTGTAAACAACAGTAAGTGTGGCACAGTATACAGACTGCTGTAAACAACAGTACGTGTGGCACAGTATACAGACTGCTGTAAACAACAGTAAGTGTGGCACAGAGTATACAGACTGCTGTAAACAACAGTACGTGTGGCACAGAGTATACAGACTGCTGTAAACAACAGTACGTGTGGCACAGAGTATACAGACTGCTGTAAACAACAGTAATTGTGGCACAGAGTATACAGACTGCTGTAAACAACAGTAATTGTGGCACAGTATACAGACTGCTGTAAACAACAGTAATTGTGGCACAGTATACAGACTGCTGTAAACAACAGTAATTGTGGCACAGTATACAGACTGCTGTAAACAACAGTAAGTGTGGCACAGAGTATACAGACTGCTGTAAACAACAGTAAGTGTGGCACAGTATAGAGACTGCTGGAACATCACTGCACAGTCTGAATTCTAATTAAAGGGATATTAAACCAAATGCTTTCTTTCATGATCCAGAGAGAGCGTGCGATTTTAAACAGCTTTCTAATTTTACTTCTATTATCAAATTGTCTTCATTCTTTTGGCATCTTTTGTTGAAAAGCAGGGATGTAAGCTCAGGACCGTGAATGTGTCTGAAGCACTATAAAATGTAAATATGCTGTATTATAGTAGTTCCTGATTGTTTTCTTATTTTGTCAAATGTGTGTTATTTTCCTGTAGTTTACATCTGATTCTATAATTGTGCAATTTTATATGTCTGAGAAACCTCCTAAACGTATATTTGTGACTAGTATAGGGGTGTGAAATGCCCCCTCTCTTTATGCCGTTATATTGGAAATACACATGTAATGCAACATTTTTTATGGTCACATAATCTGAGGTCTGTCACCTGCCAGACTCATGGCTGTTGTTACAGGGGCATTAAACACTTTGAGATGGTAATATAAAATTATAAATTGTATATATAAAAAAAACTATACAATATACTTTAATTATTTATTTTGTCCCCTTTTTCAATAATACCATTCTGAAATTGCATTTTAGTTCTTTTTAGAAGTGGAAGTGCAGAACACTGTTATATTCCATACAGCCATTGGCTGCACACTTTAGTGACTGTTCCTAATTGGCTACAACAGAGAAAGTTAAAACATGGCAGCTCCCATCTTTTAGTATACAATAAAACTTTACACTTATTTTGTCACTATTGAAATAACAAATTAAACTTTAAAAAAATAGATCTACAGGGCGCGTCCTAGAGGCGTCTCTGTGAAGATGCAATTTCAAGAGCTCACGATGAGTTACCGTCAAATATTGGTCATAATTTGCAGCGATCAAATCTGAATCAACCATTACATTTCTATCACAACATGTGTTGATTGAACAAACACGTTTGCGGCTATATTAATGACTCCTGAGCTGTGATAAGGACAACTGAGGACAACTGAGGCTTTCTGGGTCGCAGCTTACAAGGTGACATCACCCCGTCCCCCCCCGATTCCTGGGGTTTGCTGCCACTGCTAGACCAATAAGTACTAGAACAATAAGCTACTTGCTACTCAACGGCCTCTTATCAATCTTCCATCTCTAATAATTGCAGCGATAGAACAACTAAATATGAAAAATTATAATTTACTAGCACTCTTGGATGGGCACTATCGGAAGCTAGAAAATCTCCTACTCAAGCTCATAAAGAGAGTGCCTACAGGCTCCGCTTTCAATCAACAAGATGAAGCTCACATAGAAACTATGGTGCCTTCAGAACCAGCTACCACGCCACCTTTATCTGAAAATGCTGTTCAAGTACACTATGCTACATCAGTTCCATATAAGCAAGCTCTCTTATCACAGATGAACAATGCACAGTTTTCTCAAGAGTGGCCTTACACTCCACCTATTCTTTCTTGTATAACAGTATGTATCACATTTGTGAACTCATGGGTGATTTCCCTATAGACCAGACTACCAAGAGCTTCAGAGTCCCTGCTACACAGAGATTTATGCAAATTAGTGACTCTGCACCCATATTTTTTGCTACGAAGATTACTGATTGGCGTACATTACTGGATAAAGCGCCTCCTGATAGTATCCTGAGTGGACCTTGCATGGATCTGGTGACATATATAAAATCCACTTGATTCTTAGAAACAAAATCATCACCTGGCATTGCCAAATCAGCTGAACAACAACAATACCATAAATTCCCTGGGGAGCCTAAACAGGAGAAAATCTACATGAGTAAGCTATGGAATCTAAAGCATAACTAGCTGCTCCTTTTTACAACTCAAGACCACTCAGCAGTGAGTCAGTACCTGGAGATCATTACAATGTTTGCAGGGGGGTGTTATCTTGTTGGATATGCAGCCTTTTACTGTAGGAGAATATGGGCATATACAGCCGGCAGCTATAACAGAGATTCAACTTTCTATGGTGGATCTCGTGGACTGGTCCTCATATGGTGGAGTTTCGAACCCTGCATGTGGATACATCTGTCCAGTACCAGTATTTTGGACTCCCTTACCTTAGATACTTTTCATACGGTCTGATCATATCATGCTTGCTCTTTGGCCTAACAGAAACATGCCTGGGACTTCGTACTACAAATCTTTTTTTGACTCTGAAGACCTTTAAACCCTACTCTGCCCCACAATCACATATATTGAAAATTAAGATAGCCAGAAGAGGTTAATACTGAACAAAATGTATTTAAGTGTTTATCTGATTATGTATGCTAACTTAAACTGCTGGTTAATATTAGGATCATAAATATTATTTGTTTATAAAAGTAATGTAAATCAATAGGCAGTTCCTCTTAAAAAAATTGGTCTAGCTTGCCTATGTCTTTCTGGTAGGTTGTGCTATCATAATATAATCAAAATTTACAGTTTCACTTTTCTAATCCCTGCATGATGGGGGGTAGATATTTTTTGTTTTATACTATGCATTACTCCAAAGTATTATTCTGCCATAAATGCCCCCCCCCCTCACACTTTTTTTTTATTCCTCCCATTTAGATATCCTTTATGGTTATAGTTTCCCCTTATAACTCTCTTTGTGCCTTGTGGCCGGGGCTATGAGTCAATCTTGAGAGACATCCAACTCCTGACATTTCTCTTACAGTTGGAGACTCTATGCTAAACAACCTCACCCCAGGTCTGCTGTCTTTGGTGTCACACTTGACTCTGAACTCACATTCACTCCACATATACAAGTTATCGACAATTCCTGTTGTGCACTCCTATGCAACATTTCCAGAATTTGTCCCTTCCTTACTCAAGAAACTACAAAAATATTGATTCCCTCATTGACTACTGCACCCTACTTCTAAATGGCCTTCCCAAACACTACCCCCCTTCCTATCTATTATGAAGGCTTCAGCTAGACTCATTCACCTAAGTTGCAGATCTACATCAGCTGCTCTGCCAGTCTCTACACTGGGTCTGCATACACTCCAGAATACAATTAAAAATATTAAATCTAACCTATAAAGCACTCAGCAGCCCCACTCCCAACTATATTTCTCCTACATTGGTGTGTCCGGTCCACGGCTTCATCCTTACTTGTGGGATATTCTCTTCCCCTACAGGAAATGGCAAAGAGAGCACACAGCAAGAGCTGTCCATATAGCCCCCCCTCTGGCTCCGCCCTCCAGTCATTCTCTTTGCCGCTCTGAACAAGTAGCATCTCCACGGGGATGGTAAAGAGTATGTGGTGTTAGTTGTAGTTTTATTTCTTCTATCAAGAGTTTGTTATTTTAAAATAGTGCCGGTTTGTACTATTTACTCTACAACAGAAAGTGATGAAGAGTTCTGTTAAAAGAGGAGTATGATTTTAGCACCAGTAACTAAAATCCATTGCTGTTCCCACGCAGGACTGTTGAAACCAGAGAACTTCAGTTGGGGGGAACAGTTTGCAGACTTTTCTGCTCCAGGTATGACTAGTCTCCTTTCTAACAAGACATAGTAATGCTAGAAGACTGTCAGTTTTCCCTTATGGGATCAGTAAGCCATTTTCTTAGACTCATAACAGAATGAAGGCTTATAAATGGGCTCTATGCTGGTTGACACTATTGTGGGCTTAACCGATTGATTTATATCATATTTATATGACTTTTGGAGTGTTTTGTGACTTGGAAACACTTTTGGGAACGTTTTTATTACTCCTGGCAGTTGTTTAGACGCCTAATATAGTCAGGAATGCACCCTTCACTCTGGTATGCAGAGTGAGGAGGTCTCATTTTCGCGCCACAGTTGCGCAGTTACTTCAAGAGGCAGTGCATGCAGCTTCATGTGAAAAGGTCCTGTGGCTATAAAACGAACTCAAGAAGGCTTATTTCTGTGGTGAATAACCCCCAATGAAGGTAAAAGCCGCAGCAAAGTCTGTAGCAGGGACTGTAGTGTGTCTAAACCGGTAACTTGAACAATTAGCTCCGGTTTGCTCATTTAAGGGGTTAGAGACTTGAAATTTGGTGTGCAATACTTTCAAAGCATTAAGACACTGGGGTGCAAATTTTGTAAAGATCGTATATTTCCTTCATAGTTTTTCAAACATTCAGAAATAAAGTGTGCTCTTTTTATTATTTAAAGAGACAGTAACGGTTTTGTTTAAAAACGTTTTTATTGCATTAATAGCCTGCCAAAATCTGTCTAACATGTCTATACCTTCAGATAGCATATGTTCTGTGTGTATGGAGGCCAAGGTGGTTCCCCCTTTAAATGTATGTTCAAATTGTGCCATGGCGTCCAAACAAAGTAAGGACAGTACAGTCACATTTAATAAGGTTGCCCAAGATGATTCTTTAAATGAAAGTAGTGGGGATAGCTCATCATCCTCTCCTTCTGTGTCAACACCAGTTTTGCCCGCGCAGGCGATACCTAGTACATCTAGCGCGCCAATGCTTGTTACTATGCAGCAAGTAACTGCAGTAATGGATAATTCTATAGCAAATCTTTTAGCCAAACTGCCAGCATTTCCCAGAAAGCGTGATTGCTCAGTTTTAAATACAGAGGATGAGCAAGTGGGCGCTGACGATAATTTATCTGTTATACCCTCACACCAGTCTGAATTGGCAGCGAGGGAGGGTCTGTCTGAGGGAGAAATTTCTGATTCAGGAAAAGTTTCTCAGCAGGCAGAACCTGATATTGTGGCATTTAAATTTAAGTTAGAACATCTCCGCGCCCTGCTTAAGGAGGTGCTAACTACTCTTGATGATTGTGACTCTTTGGTGATTCCAGAGAAATTGTGCAAAATGGACAAATTCTTAGAGGTCCCTGTGCACGCTGATGCCTTTCTGATACCCAAGAGGGTGGCGGACATAGTGACTAAGGAGTGGGAGAAGCCAGGTATACCTTTTGTTCCACCTCCTATATTTAAGAAAATGTTCCCCATTGTCGACCCCAGAAGGGACGCATGGCAAACGGTCCCTAAGGTTGAGGGGGCAGTTTCAATGTTGGCCAAGCGCACAACTATTCCTATTGAGGACAGTTGCGCTTTCAAAGATCCTATGGATAAAAAATTGGAAGGATTGCTTAAAAAGATATTTATTCAGCAAGGTTTCCTTCTCCAACAAATTTCGTGCATTATTCCTGTCACCACGGCGGCGTCTTTTTGGTTCGAGGAACTAGAAAATTCGCTCCATAAGGAGACTCCATATGATGAAGTCATGGACAGAATTCACGCACTAAAGTTGGCTAATTCCTTTATTTTGGATGCCGCTTTTCAATTGGCTAAATTAGCGGCGAAAAATTCAGGTTTTGCAATAGTGGCGGGCAGAGCGCTTTGGCTAAAATCTTGGTCGGCGGATGTGTCGTCCAAGACAAAACTGCTTAATATTCCTTTCAAAGGTAAGACCCTTTTCGGGCCAGAATTGAAGGAGATTATTTCAGACATCACTGGGGGAAAGGGCCATGCCCTTCCACAGGATAGGCCTTTCAAGGCTAAGAACAAATCTAATTTTCGTTCCTTTCACAATTTCAGGAACGGACCGTCTCCTAACTCTGCAGCCTCTAGACAAGAGGGTAACACTTCCCAGCCTAAACCAGCATGGAAACCAATGCAAGGCTGGATCAAGGGTAAACAGGCCAAGAAGCCTGCGGCTGCTACCAAGACAGCATGAAGGGGTAGCCCCCGATCCGGGACCGGATCTAGTAGGGGGCAGACTTTCTCTCTTTGCTTAGGCTTGGGCAAGAGATGTTCCGGATCCCTGGGCACTAGAAATAGTCTCTCAGGGGTATCTTCTAGAATTCAAAGAACTTCCTCCAAGGGGAAGGTTCCACATGTCTTGCTTATCTTCAGACCAGATAAAGAAACAGGCATTCTTACATTGCGTAGAAGACCTATTAAAGATGGGAGGGATACACCCAGTTCCAACAGCGGAATAAGGACTGGGTTTTTACTCAAACCTGTTTGTAGTTCCCAAAAAAGAAGGAACTTTCAGGCCAATTCTGGATTTAAAAATTCTAAACAAATTCCTCAGAGTTCCATCATTCAAAATGGAAACCATTCGGACGATTTTACCAACAATCCAGGAGGGTCAATACATGACTTCCGTGGACTTAAAGGATGCATACCTGCATATTCCTATCCACAAAGATCATCATCAGTTCCTAAGGTTCGCCTTTCTGGACAAACATTACCAGTTCGTGGCTCTTCCATTCGGTTTAGCCACTGCTCCCAGAATTTTCACAAAGGTGCTAGGGTCCCTTCTAGCGGTTCTAAGACCGAGGGGCATTGCTGTAGCACCTTACTTAGACGACATTCTAATCCAAGCGTCGTCTCTTTCCAAAACAAGGGCTCATACAGACATTGTATTAGCTTTTCTCAGGTCTCACGGGTGGAAGGTGAACGTAGAAAAGAGTTCCCTGTCCCCGTCCACAAGGGTTCCTTTTCTGGGAACAATAATAGAGTCTGTAGAAATTAAGATTTTTCTGACAGAGGTCAGAAAATTAAAACTTCTAAACGCTTGTCAAGTTCTTCAATCTATTCCTCAGCCTTCCATAGCTCAGTGCAAGGAGGTAATAGGATTAATGGTTGCAGCAATGGACGTGGTTCCTTTTGCTCGAATTCATCTAAGACCATTGCAACTGTGCATGCTCAAACAGTGGAATGGGGATTATGCAGACTTGTCTCCCCAGATTCAAGTAGACCAGGTAACCAGAGACTCACTCCGCTGGTGGTTGACTCAGGATCACCTGTCTCAGGGAATGAGTTTCCGCAGACCAGAGTGGGTCATCGTCACGACCGACGCCAGTCTCTTAGGCTGGGACGCGGTCTGGGACTCCCTGAAAGCTCAGGGTCTATGGTCTCGGGAAGAGTCCCTCCTCCCGATAAACATTTTGGAACTGAGAGCGATATTCAATGCGCTCCTGGCTTGGCCTCACCTAGCGAAGGCCAGATTCATATCACCTATCTGCAATCCACATCCCAGGAGTAGACAACTGGGAGGCGGATTATTTGAGTCGTCAGACTTTCCATCCGGGGGAGTGGGAACTCCACCCGGAGGTCTTTGCCCAGTTAACTCAACTATGGGGCACTCCAGATATGGATCTGATGGCGTCTCGTCAGAACTTCAAAGTTCCTCGATACGGGTCCAGATCCAGGGATCCCAGGGCGACACTAGTGGATGCATTATTGGCGCCTTGGTCGTTCAATCTAGCTTATGTGTTTCCACCGTTCCCTCTCCTTCCCAGGCTGGAAGCCAGGATCAAACAGGAGAAGGCCTTGGTGATTCTAATAGCTCCTGCATGGCCACGCAGGACCTGGTATGCAGACCTGGTGAATATGTCATCGACTCCACCATGGAAGCTACCTTTGAGACAGGATCTTCTAGTACAAGATCCATTCGAACATCCAAATCTAGTCTCTCTGCAACTGACTGCTTGGAAATTGAACGCTTGATTCTATCTAAGCGTGGGTTTTCAGATTCAGTTATAGATACTCTGGTTCAATCCAGAAAACCTGTAACTAGGAAAATTTACCATAAGATATGGCAAAAATATATCCGTTGGTGTGAATCCAAGGGATTCTCTTGGAGTAAAATTAAAATTCCTAGGATTCTTTCCTTTCTCCAAGAGGGTTTGGATAAAGGTTTGTCAGTTAGTTCTTTAAAAGGACAGATATCTGCTCTGTCTGTTTTGTTACACAAACGTCTGGCAGCCGTGCCAGATGTACAGGCGTTTGTACAGGCGCTAGTTAGAATCAAGCCTGTCTACAGACCTATGACTCCTCCTTGGAGTCTAAATTTAGTTCTTTCAGTTCTTCAGGGGGTTCCATAGATATTAAGTTACTGTCTTGGAAAGTTCTGTTTTTGGTTGCAATTTCTTCTGCTAGAAGAGTTTCTGAATTATCTGCTTTGCAGTGTACTTCTCCCTATCTGGTATTCCATACAGATAAGGTAGTTTTACGTACCAAGCCTGGTTTTCTTCCAAAGGTGGTTTCCAACAGGAATATTAACCAGGAAATAGTTGTTCCTTCTCTGTGTCCGAATCCAGTTTCGAAGAAGGAACGTTTGTTACACGACCTAGATGTGGTCCGTGCTTTACAATTCTATTTAGAAGCAACAAAGGATTTCAGACAGACATCATCCTTGTTTTTCGTTTATTCTGGTAAGAGGAGAGGGCAGAAAGCTACTGCTACCTCTCTTTCTTTTTGGCTGAAAAGCATCATCCGATTGGCTTATTAGACTGCCGGACGGCAGCCTCCTGAATGAATTACAGCTCACTCTACTAGAGCTGTGGCTTCCACATGGGCCTTCAAGAACGAGGCTTCTGTTGATCAGATCTGTAAGGCAGCGACTTGGTCTTCTCTGCATACATTTGCCAAATTTTACAAATTCGATACTTATGCTTCTTCGGAGGCTGTTTTTGGGAGAAAGGTTTTGCAAGCCGTGGTGCCTTCCGTTTAGGTAACCTGACTTGTTCCCTCCCTTCATCCGTGTCCTAAAGCTTTGGTATTGGTTCCCACAAGTAAGGATGAAGCCGTGGACCGGACACACCAATGTAGGAGAAAACAGAATTTATGTTTACCTGATAAATTTCTTTCTCCTACGGTGTGTCCGGTCCACGGCCCGCCCTGGCTTTTAGTCAGGTTTAAAATTTTTATTTCTGTACACTACAGTCACCACGGCACCCTATGGTTTCTCCTTTTTCTCCTAACCGTCGGTCGAATGACTGGGGGGCGGAGCCAGAGGGGTGGGGCTATATGGACAGCTCTTGCTGTGTGCTCTCTTTGCCATTTCCTGTAGGGGAAGAGAATATCCCACAAGTAAGGATGAAGCCGTGGACCGGACACACCGTAGGAGAAAGAAATTTATCAGGTAAACATAAATTCTGTTTTCTCTCCAAATACTCCCTCACCCGTCCTCTCCGATCAACCTCTGACCTATGTCACTCTACTTCTATTATCTCTACGTCCCACTCCCATCTCCAAGACTTCTCACATGCTGCTCCTGTCCTCTGGAACTCTCTACCCTGCTCCATCAGACTATCTCCAACCTTGTATAGATTCAGACACTCCTTAATAACCCACCTATTGTGAGGCTTATCATCTCTCCTCTGTTTTTCATCGTACCCAAAATAATTCTTGAACTGCCTTGACTCTCTGCTGCAACTACAATCCACATGATAAGCTACCCCAAACCTTATGTTTCTGCACCCTCAACCTGTACAGTAGACTGTAAGCTCTCCTATTACAGGAGGAAGAGGGCCCTGCTCTGATTTGTTTAGTCTGTTTTTGTATCTTATCACAAATCCTTCTATACCCCTATCTCTGTACCAAGTGCTACAGAATTTTGAGACGCTATAAAAATAAATGATATTAATAATTAATGTTGCTGGCAGTCTCACACGTGACACACAGTCTCGCATGTGACACACAGCCTCACTGATGTTGCTGGCATTCTCTCATGTGACACACAGCCTCACTGATGTTGCTAACAGTCTCTCATGTGACACACAGCCTCACTGATGTTGCTAACAGTCTCTCATGTGACACACAGCCTCACTGATGTTGCTAACAGTCTCTCTCATGTGACACACAGCCTTACTGATGTTGCTGGCAGTCTCACAGGTGACACACAGCCTCACTCACTGATGTTGTTGGCAGTCTCTCATGTGACACACAGTCTCACTGATGTTGCTGGCAGTCTCACATGTGATACACAGCCTCACTGATGTGGCTGGCAGTCTCTCATGTGACACACAGCATCACTGATGTTGCTGGCAGTCTCACAGGTGACAGACAGCCTCACTGATGTTGTTGGCAGTCTCACAGGTGACACACAGCCTCACTGATGTTGCTGGCAGTCTCCCATGTGACACAGAGCCTTACTGATTTTGTCGGAGGTCTTATATGTGACACACAGCCTCACTGATGTTGCTGGCAGTCTCTCATGTGACACACAGCCTTACTGATGTTACCGGCAGTCTCATATGTGAGACTCAGTCTCACTGATGTTGCTGGCTGTCTCACAGGTGACACACAGCCTCACTGATGTTGCTGGCAGTCTCTCATGTGACACACAGCCTTACTGATGTTGCTAACAGTCTCTCATGTGACACACAGCCTCACTGATGTTGCTAACAGTCTCACAGGTGACACACAGCCTCACTCACTGATGTTGTTGGCAGTCTCTCATGTGACACACAGTCTCACTGATGTTGCTGGCAGTCTCACATGTGATACACAGCCTCACTGATGTGGCTGGCAGTCTCTCATGTGACACACAGCCTCACTGATGTGGCTGGCAGTCTCCCATGTGACACAGAGCCTTACTGATTTTGCCGGCGGTCTTATATGTGACACACAGCCTCACTGATGTTGCTGGCAGTCTCTCATGTGACACACAGCCTTACTGATGTTACCGGCAGTCTCATATGTGAGACTCAGTCTCACTGATGTTGCTGGCTGTCTCACAGGTGACACACAGCCTCACTGATGTTGCTGGCAGTCTCTCATGTGACACACAGCCTTACTGATGTTGCCGGCGGTCTCATATGTGAGACTCAGTCTCATTGATGTTGTTGGCTGTCTCACAGGTGACACACAGCCTCACTGATGTTGCTGGCAGTCTCTCATGTGACACACAGCCTTACTGATGTTGCTGGTAGTCTCTCATGTAACACACACAGCCTCACTAATATTGAGGCAATGTCTAATGTGTTATGCAGTTTGGATGATTTTTCCAGCAGTCTCACTCATTCTCCAGTGCCAATGACCTTATAATGTTCAATGTACTGTCACTAATTTCAGTCAGAAAAATTTCATTAGGATGGTTGTGGCCGAGCGCCTCACTCTTCTGAGTCCTAGCACTGTGACAGCCCTGTTCTTCACGTAACATGACTTCTAAACATTTCCTCCACCACCAGCACCTCCTTTGCTTCTTTATAATGAGCTCCTTGTATTCCCCTTCGCTCCCCACAACCTGCTATGCCCTGTCTGGTGCGGTTCCTGCACTAACTCTTTATTTCTTTACTACATTGTTCTGCTCTTGTCTAATGTAGGTGCAAACAACCTTCATCCTCCGTTGTGCTTAATCATGTCCTTGCACTTCTGTGTACCTGACTTGAAATAAGCTGTGAACAAAACACTATTTCCATAAAGTAAAACTTTGATAAAAACCTGATCAGGGCCTGTACTGTAGTTTTTAGTAAGCTATTTTTATTGCAAATCCGCAAAAAGCATGACAAAACAAAGATGACATCAGGGAGGTTGTAACATAGTTAATACAAGACCACTGACATCTACCTGTTTGCAGTGGTGTAGCTAGTTCTGTGCTGCCCTAGATACTGGGAAACATATTTGCTTCATATATTTCTCTCAACTGTAGGCCAGAGATGCATAGGGGTAGGGCTGCCACCTCAGCTATGTTTTCCTGGACAGTTATGCATTACACATGCAGCAGGGTGTGCACAGGGCAATATGCATTGTGCTGCTGGACAGTACAAAAATAGTTACCCTGGACAGCACTATTCATGTTCCTCCTGCACACCCTGCAGCATGTGTAACTTATAAGTTTCCAGAAAAACATGGCCAAAGAGGTAACCCTTCATGTGGTCTGCAAAACTTGCTGCCCTTCCTAAATTCTGCTAAGCTGACCTAGGCCAGACTATACCCCGGCCACCTTATGAATAAGGTATATAAGAGCAGTTTCAAGTTTACATTTTTATCCATCTTTACAATTCTATAAAACTAGATGTCTATATCAGCACCTTATGTGAGTAATGTCATGAATTATAAATCTCATGGAAATAGACTCCTATATTTAGCACTCACTTGTATCATAACTTGTTCACTATTAATGAGTCTAGCAATTATGCTGTATTTGGTTGTGTTATTGAGTAGAATATATTAACGTTATGAGACAATGGAAAAGGCTACTGCAAAACATTTAAAGATTATTCATATAATAAAGTCTAAAGTGATAAAAACACGAGGGGTCTGGAATTGCCAGTCAACATGAATGAAAAATATTGAAAAGAGTGATAGCCAGATATCAAAGCCAGATATATCATGAAGTTCTAATAGGTTTGTATTATTGTTTAGAATGCTGGGAAAATAATCACAACAAACTGTGGTACACATCTATATATAGTGTATATTAAAGGATTGAAAAAAAATGTTTTAAAAGGCATATAAAACTTTAATTTAGCAAGACAAATATGCACTGGTTTGCTGTCCCATGACACACCCATTGGAGAGCCATTTGAACCTTGTTTATATTACTTACTTTTCGTTGGCCAATCAGGGACAGATATAAATGAGCCCTCCGTATGTAATAACCAATAACTATGCTGCACATAGGAATGCTAGAGTTCTGCATTCTAAAGAATAAACTCCAGCATCTCTGATGGAAGTGGAAAACACTACATTTCCTTCTTAATATGAGGAGAGTCCACGGCTTCATTCCTTACTTGTGGGAAATTCTGAACCTGGCCACCAGGAGGAGGTAAAGACACCCCACCCAAAGGCTTAAATACCTCCCCCCCTTCCCTCATCCCCCAGTCATTCTTTGCCTTTCGTTACAGGAGGTTGGCAGAGAAGTGTCAGAAGATATGGAGTAGTTCCTTATGTAGGGTATCTACCCTTCGGAATGGGACTGGAGTTTTAAGTAGTCTTGTCAGCCTCTCAGTGAGAGCATTGACGAATGTTAGAGTCTGGAGATGCAGGGAGAGTCTTTGTGCGAACCCATCCAGACTCGTATTAACAGCTCCTTAAGCTATCAGTGTTGACGAGTTTCACTGCCTGCTTTTTTCACTCAAGTCCTTGAGAGGCTGTGTTTCTGTTCCAGGGCATAGATTCCGGTAAGATCTTTTCATTTTATACTCTTATGATAACACAAGAAGACAGGGTCACAGTGTGGCTCCTTTTATCTGTTTGGAATCAAGGGTTTATATCTCCAGAAGGGGATTATTGAACAGGGGGGATTTATCACATAATCTAAATATTGTGTTTTTGCTGTGATGTGTGAGATGAGGCTCAGGCAGATGTTGGAACGGACAGGCTTTACCACTAGCTGCGCAGCCTGTTAGGCTTGGTGCGCTTTTAGCCTGCAGCAGGGGCGGTCCTGTGTGGCGCACCTTGTGACTGGGTGTGGTCACACTTATCTTCTCTTCCTGACCGTGCGGTTTAACGGAGACGAAGCGGTTTCTCTGTTGGGCCTGGGTCATAGGAGGTGGTGAGTGCCCCAGCCATTGGGGGTATAAAGGAGCCAATTTTTTTTTTATATTGTCCAATTTATAAGCGCAAGCTACTCCCTCTTTACCGAAATCCAATGCCTGTCTATATTGTGAGGAGGCCACGGTAAACCGGTCTGCTCAATTATGTTAGTCCCGTGAGGTGTGCACCCTACAGTCATCTCCTAATACACATGCAGCTTCCTGTAGCCCTCCTATTCCTCCATTTGGAGGGGCCCTTTTACCGCCAGACTTTGCTGCACAGTTACAAACTGCAGTGTCTGCGGCCTTCAGTGCTTTACCTCACCCTGCTAAGCGCAAGTGAAAGGTCAAATATTGCTATCCTTCCCAGGGTTCATCTAGTAGCTTAATGGATTTATCTAATACTAGATTATCCGCTGATGAAGACACCTCTGATACTTCCGAGGATGCTCTTTCTGGGTTGGAATCTGCTGCCTCTAAGCCTCCGGTGGAGGAACCAGACTTTTTAGATTTGAACACTTATGCATTCTGCTAAAGGAAGTTTTGGCTACTTTGGAGGTTCCAGAACCTAAATTACCTGAGGAACCTTGTATTCCTAAATTAGATAAGGTCTACAAGGACAGGGTTGTACCACAGATTTTCCCAGTTCCTGTTAAGATGGTGAACATTTTTAAAAACGAATGGGAAAGACTTGGCTCTTCATTTTCCTCTTCTTCTTTTAAGAAATTATTCCCGGTTCCGGACTCTCAATTAGAGTTGTGGGGTTCTATCCCTAAGGTGGCACTCTGGCTAAATGTACTACTATCCCGCTTGAGGATAGTTCATCATTTAAGGAGCCTATGAATAAGAAGCTGGAAACTCTATTAAGAAAGATGTTTCAGCATACTTGATATTTGTTTCAACCGGCAGCGGCTGTCACTGCGGTTGCAGGAGCGACTACCTACTGGTGCGACTCCTTATCTGAGTTGATCGAGGTGGAGGGTCCCCTCGACGAGATCCAGGAAATAATTAAGGCCTTAAGGGCAGCTAATTCTTTTATTTGTGATGCAAATATGGAGATTATTTGCCTGAATGCCAAGGCTTTAGGTTATTCCGTCCTAGCCCGTAGGGCACTATGGCTGAAGTCTTGATCTGCGGATATGACTTAAAAATCTAGACTTCTTTCCCCCCAATTTATGGAAAGATTCCTTTTGGTCCAGGCCTGGACTCAATCATCTCCACGGTTACTGGGGGCAAAGGTGCCATTTTACCACAGGATAAGAAGAACAAGCCTAAGGGACAAGG
Organism: Bombina bombina; assembly: GCF_027579735.1. NCBI lineage: Eukaryota > Metazoa > Chordata > Amphibia > Anura > Bombinatoridae > Bombina > Bombina bombina. The sequence goes on along the minus strand of NC_069499.1, from coordinate 1,112,156,436 downwards.
TCCTAATTTTCACTCCTTTCGGTTGGATAAATCCCAACGTCAGCAACCCTCTGCAAAGGGAACTTGGAAGCCTTGAATAAATCCAAGCAGAACAAGAAGCCTACTGAGCCAAAGTCAGCTTGAAGGGGTGGCCCCCGATCTAGATCTGGTAGGGGGCATACTGTCACTCTTTTCAGAAGCTTGGTTTGGGAACGTGCAAGACCAGTGGGTCCTGGAGGTCATCGCTCAGGGATACAGTATAGGTTTCAAGTCTCATCCTCCCAGGGGTAGATTCCTCTTCTCAAACCTGTCTTCAAGGCCAGAAAAGAGAGAGGCCTTTCTAGGGTGCGTGAGGGATATCTCCTCCATGGGGGTCATTGTGCCGGTACCGCCAGCAAAGAGAGGTCTCGGTTACTTCTCAAACCTCTTTGTGGTCCCAAAGAAGGAGGGTACTTTTTGCCCTATCCTGGACCTAAAGTGCTTAAACAAATTCCTATCTGTCCCCTCATTCAAGATGGAGACAATAAGGTCCATTCTGTCCTTAGTTCAGGAAGGACAGTTCATGACCACGATAGACCTAAAGGATGCATACCTTCACGTCCCTATACACAAGGAACACATCAAGTTCCTAAGATTTGCTTTCCTGGACCAGCATTTCCAGTTTATTGCACTTCATTTTGGTCTAGCTATGGCACCAGTAGTCTTTACGAAGGTTCTGGGGGCTCTGCTTGCAGTGGCCAGAACCAGAGGTATAGCAGTGGCACCCTACATAGATGATATTCTGGTTCAAGCAACATCCTGTCGTCTGGCAGAGGACCACTCGAAAGCCCTTCTTTCTCTTCTTCGATCTCATGGATGGAAGATAAACTTAGAAAAAAGTTCTCTTATTTGCATTCTCAAACTAAAGATCTGTCCCACACCAATATGACTGCACAGTAAAAGCTTGTTTTTGGAGGCGATGAATATTGTCTAACTTTTAGCAAAGAAAGGCACATTCCTTCTGTAAAAGTGTTTTCCAGCTCATAATCTTCATGGTGATGTTGGGCAATTTTATTGAATAATTGATCAAGAAGAGATTGAACAATGGAAAATTCTAGATCCTAATACTGGACATAGAGTTTGGATTTGGAACCTTGGTGGCCTGAGAGACGTTTCTACACTTGGGCTATCCACCCCACTCTCCATACCCCGGAGGTGGACAAGATTCTGATCCAAGCAAAGACGGATCTATTCTAGAATAGATTGACTGAGGAGTTTTCTACCATCACTTCCCCTTAAAGCTTCATACTTAACTCATAAGTTTGGGATTAGTTCTGGTAAGCAGAAATTTCTATTATCATACAGTTTCTAAAATAGGATTATTTCCAGAAACGGACTATAATATTTGTCTGACAACAGCAGTTCAAAGTATTACTGAATTTGTTATAGAGACATTACTTATCTGTGCACCATCTGTTTATTATTGATTTTCTCTTTCATTTTTAAATTATGCTTACCAGATAATTTCCTTTCCTTCTGTATGAGGAGAGTCCACGGCCCCCGCCCATAGTCTCCGTTGGGCGGACCAACATTTTTGTTTTGTTCTTTTGGCACCATTTATACCCTGATATTTCTCCTATTGTTCCTTGTTCCCTCTGCAGAATGACTCGGGGATGAGGGAAGTGGGGGAGGTTTTTAAGCCTTTGGCTGGGGTGTCTTTGCCTCCTCCTGGTGGCCAGGTTCATTATTTCCAAGTAAGGAATGAAGCCGTGGACTGTTTTTAAGAGTTTAATTACAGGAAAAGCAGACAAAATTAATAATGTCCGTACACTACAAAGTTTGAAATTTTTTAAAATCAAGCATTTTATGGAGATTTACATTTTGAGTTTAATGTTACTTTAAAGTTTTTTGAATATATATGCTTAGTGTATATAAGCATTGGAAAAGGCCTACACACAAGATGAAAACAATCTAAAGCCTTCAATTGTCTTCAAAGGGACAGTGTACACTAAAATTGTTATTGTTTAAAAAGATAGATAATGCCTTTACAACCCATACCCCAGCTTTGCACAACCATTTATTTGCTTTTCACAACAGGAGACTGCTAGTTCATGTGGGCCATATAGATAACATTGTGTTCAGTCACAAGGAGTTATTTAAGATTTAGCACAATACTAAATGCAAGTCAATAGATAGTAAATACAAAGTCATGTGATCAGGGGGCTGTTAGAAGATGCTTAGATACAAGGTAATTACAGAGTTAAAAAGAATATTAATATAACTGTTGGTTATACAAAACTGGGGAATGGGTAATAAAGGGATTATCTATCTTTTAAAACAATAACAATTCTATTGTAGACTGTCCCTTTAAACCAGAAACACTGAAAATCATACTTATAGATTAAGCTGCACATAGGCTTCTGCACCCCTTTCTATATCATGCAGCAGGAACAGTAAAAAAAAGTTATTTATTTCTAATGACACGGTGAGTCCACGGATCATCATCAATTACTGTTGGGAATATCACTCCTGGCCAGCAGGAGGAGACAAAGAGCACCACAGCAAAGCTGTTAAATATCACCCCCCTACCCACAATCCCCTAGTCATTCTCTTTGCCTGTAGTGCAAAAAGGAGGTGAAGTTTAGGTGTGTGATGAGAAGTTTTCTTCAATCAAGATTTTTTTTTTTTTTTTTTTTAGCAGATTATGCTTACTCTGTTACTTTCTGGGTTCTAGCCTAGTCCACATCAGTCTCTTTAGTAGGGCAGTGGTGGATTTTGAGCACTTGAGAACTTGTGAGGTACAATCCTCACTTCATTTTCTCAAGAATCTGCTGCCCTAACTAGAAAATCTGAGTAGGTTTACTCAGTTTTTCTCTCTTCACAGGCCCATGTGAGGTGCTGCACCCTCTCAAACCAGGTGAGCTGTCCTGCTGCCGGACAGCACTTTCAAGAAAGTGCCATTTTAATTTTCTTTTGCAAGGAGATTGCTGGCACTTGTTACAGGTAAAAGCTGTCTTATTTAATATGGGACTTTATTAAACCTTCATGTTTGGGGTTTCTTTTAGGCAGTTTGGGCATTGAGACTGTGAGGTGATTTATGGTGACTCAGTGTGTTATAGTAGTTTTTATACTTTAACTTTTGGTCATGGAGATTACTGTTGTAAACCGTTTTCTTCAGCAGTTAGGGCTCTGTAACCGCTCTGTATTTGAAAAGGGGATTGTTTCTTCTGTGAGGAAAGTCACTCTGTGAGCTGCAGGAGAGGTAGGCACCTCAGTAAAGCTACTGAGGTGTATAGGTACAAATACAGGAATGCCTGTGATACTTGGTACCACAGATCTCCTATAGGAGGCGCTAGAAGGCAATGATAGATATTACCAAAAAATAAGTGTGTATCTCATAACACAATATACATAATGTAAAGATCTTAAAAAATATAAAATATATATATATATATACACACGTAGCACTAATCGTGACCAATTTGGCAAATAGATAAGTCCCAAAAGTCTGTATGAAGAACAGGCAGCTCTCGGTCTTCACCCCAAGGATGATATAACTTCTATGATGGATAACTGTAATAAAGACAGAAACAGAGGCGCCAAATGTGTAGATCAATAAGGACCACAATATCCAAGCGAGACCAGATACAGGGTACTCACAAACGTGAAGGCACTCTCTTGTGCCTGTAGAAGCAGGCTGGTATTCTAGCAGCAAACCAGCTGGCTGTACAAAGGAATCCCCGTCGTAGTATCCTGTAGCTATAGGTCTCCAAACAGCAACCCTTGCCTGGATTACTTTCTGCGAATTGGAACTAGAGTAAGGAGGGGAGAAAGGCTAAACAGCCCTTAGGTTACTTACAAGGAGATTGCAACACTGACACCAGACTTGTAAAAAGTAGAACTGATATTTATTATTATACAAAATAAAAATACCAACAGTGTAACAGATTACAGCTGGGTGTGTTAAAAGCAAATCTCTTTTGATATACAGAGATAATAGCGACGCGTTTCTCGGGGATAACCCCGTTTCCTCAGGCTTGTATACTCTGACTCTATCTTAATTCCCTGTAAAGTGATAGTAGTAAGATTTCATAAGTGTGAACTTTTGCAGATCGTGAAGAAGTTTACCCGTAAAGACCAGACGGACAGTTATGCCGTTACACTTCCGTGCAGTTTCACTTACGAGTGACACATACAGGCATGATTGTACTTGTAGTCTTTTTGCTATTATGGTGTACACCAATCAGATATATCATGAGACACAAGCCTCCTAAAGTTACGTTACAATTGGTTAATGAGATTTTACTGACGTAGTTTGTTTACATAAGTATACGCGTAAACTTCTTCACGATCGGCAAAAGTTCACACTTATGAAATCGTACTACTATCACTTTACAGAACACAGTTCACAGAGAAATATAATAGAAATTATAACTTTATACACAAACAGTAGTACAACTTTAATTACTGCAACAAGTGAGCGTTTAGGGAAAGGAAGGGTATCATTGGTTTATGTGAAGGAAGGGGAGTGTTTATTGAAAACATATGGTTACTGAGCCCTATTTAAAGGGAATTAAGATAGAGTCAGAGTATACAAGCCTGAGGAAACGGGGTTATCCCCGAGAAACGCGTCGCTATTATCTCTGTATATCAAAAGAGATTTGCTTTTAACACACCCAGCTGTAATCTGTTACACTGTTGGTATTTTTATTTTGTACAGGGAGTGCAGAATTATTAGGCAAGTTGTATTTTTGAGGATTAATTTTATTATTGAACAACAACCATGTTCTCAATGAACCCAAAAAACTCATTAATATCAAAGCTGAATAGTTTTGGAAGTAGTTTTTAGTTTGTTTTTAGTTATAGCTATTTTAGGGGGATATCTGTGTGTGCAGGTGACTATTACTGTGCATAATTATTAGGCAACTTAACAAAAAACAAATATATACCCATTTCAATTATTTATTTTTACCAGTGAAACCAATATAACATCTCAACATTCACAAATATACATTTCTGACATTCAAAAACAAAACAAAAACAAATCAGTGACCAATATAGCCACCTTTCTTTGCAAGGACACTCAAAAGCCTGCCATCCATGGATTCTGTCAGTGTTTTGATCTGTTCACCATCAACATTGCATGCAGCAGCAACCACAGCCTCCCAGACACTGTTCAGAGAGGTGTACTGTTTTCCCTCCTTGTAAATCTCACATTTGATGATGGACCACAGGTTCTCAATGGGGTTCAGATCAGGTGAACAAGGAGGCCATGTCATTAGATTTTCTTCTTTTATACCCTTTCTTGCCAGCCACGCTGTGGAGTACTTGGACGCGTGTGATGGAGCATTGTCCTGCATGAAAATCATGTTTTTCTTGAAGGATGCAGACTTCTTCCTGTACCACTGCTTGAAGAAGGTGTCTTCCAGAAACTGGCAGTAGGACTGGGAGTTGAGCTTGACTCCATCCTCAACCCGAAAAGGCCCCACAAGCTCATCTTTGATGATACCAGCCCAAACCAGTACTCCACCTCCACCTTGCTGGCGTCTGAGTCAGACTGGAGTTCTCTGCCCTTTACCAATCCAGCCACGGGCCCATCCATCTGGCCCATCAAGACTCACTCTCATTTCATCAGTCCATAAAACCTTAGAAAAATCAGTCTTGAGATATTTCTTGGCCCAGTCTTGACGTTTCAGCTTGTGTGTCTTGTTCAGTGGTGGTCGTCTTTCAGCCTTTCTTACCTTGGCCATGTCTCTGAGTATTGCACACCTTGTGCTTTTGGGCACTCCAGTGATGTTGCAGCTCTGAAATATGGCCAAACTGGTGGCAAGTGGCATCTTGGCAGCTGCACGCTTGACTTTTCTCAGTTCATGGGCAGTTATTTTGCGCCTTGGTTTTTCCACACGCTTCTTGCGACCCTGTTGACTATTTTGAATGAAATGTTTGATTGTTCGATGATCACGCTTCAGAAGCTTTGCAATTTTAAGAGTGCTGCATCCCTCTGCAAGATATCTCACTATTTTTGACTTTTCTGAGCCTGTCAAGTCCTTCTTTTGACCCATTTTGCCAAAGGAAAGGAAGTTGCCTAATAATTATGCACACCTGATATAGGGTGTTGATGTCATTAGACCACACCCCTTCTCATTACAGAGATTCACATCACCTAATATGCTTAATTGGTAGTAGGCTTTCGAGCCTATACAGCTTGGAGTAAGACAACATGCATAAAGAGGATGATGTGGTCAAAATACTCATTTGCCTAATAATTCTGCACTCCCTGTATAATAATAAATATCAGTTCTACTTTTTACAAGTCTGGTGTCAGTGTTGCAATCTCCTTGTAAGTAACCTAAGGGCTGTTTAGCCTTTCTCCCCTCCTTACTCCAGTTCCAATTTGCAGAAAGTAATCCAGGCAAGGGTTGCTGTTTGGAGACCTATAGCTACAGGATACTACGATGGGGATTCCTTTGTACAGCCAGCTGGTTTGCTGCTAGAATACCAGCCTGCTTCTACAGGCACAAGAGAGTGCCTTCACGTTTGTGAGTACCCTGTATCTTGTCTCGCTTGGATATTGTGGTCCTTATTGATCTACACATGTGGCGCCTCTGTTTCTGTTTTTATTACAGTTATCCATCATAGAGGTGTATAGGTAGCCTGAGGTCTGTTTGGTTTGTTGCGCTAACACACATTTCTATTTAAAGACACAGTACACATTTATTTTTTATTTTTAAATAAAGAATTTTTTACACTTTATCCTTATTACATAAGATGGATCAAGAGGCTTTTCAAACCATTATCCCAGGCGAAGTTGCTGCTTGTCAGTTATGTTTTGATGCTCAGTTGGAACCCCCAGTTCCTTTTTGTTCCTCATGCATTGAGAGAACTTTAAGTTATAGAGATAAAATATTTGACCACGAGCCACCAGTATCCCAGGCAAATGCTGTTCTGGTGTCTCCTGTTACAGATATGCCGCAGCTTTCTCCTCAAGCTTCCCAACTTTTTCAGTCTCCACATACAGTGCCCTGTGTTTCCTCTTGCAATCCTGTAGGATTTTCTCTATAAGACATTGCTTCCCAGGTATCCCTTGCAGTATCTGAGGCCTTGTCAGCTTTCCCCATGTTGCAGGGAAGGTGTAAAAGGAAATTTAAGGAAACAGTAAGGTTTCTGATCAAGTTCTGGCTATCCAGACTGTCCCTTCCCATTAGTCTGAGGAAGGAGACATGTCGGTATTATCTGACGGGGAAATCTCAGACTCAGACAGTGTAATTCCTTCTTCTGATGCTGAAGTAGTATCCTTCAGATTTAAGCTAGAACACCTTTGCTTATTACTTAAGGAGGTTTTGGCTACTTTTGACGACTCCAACACAACTATCGTAGTCAATCCTAAAAAGTCTACTAAATTGAACAAATACTTTGATGTTCCCTCCGGTTCCTGACCGTGCTGCGGAGATTATTGCTCGAGAATGGGAAAGACCTGGTATTCCCTTTTCTCCATCTCCTATTTTTAAGAAGATGTTTCTTATAGCGGATTTCTATTAAGGAGTCGTGGCAGACGGTTCCTAAGGTAGAAGGAGCGATCTCCAGCTTTGCTGTGGTGCTCTTTGTCTCCTCCTGCTGGCCAGGAGTGATATTCCCAACAGTAATTGATGATAATCCGTGGACTCACCGTGTCAAGAAAGAAATACATTTATCAGGTAAGCATAAATTTAGTTTTTAAAATGAATATTGTTTCTGGCCACTTTGAAATGGCTACCAAGCTCCGCCCACTGATGACATCACGATCTGGGCTGCATCTATACACTCTGCTGAATAGCACTGACAGTCTGTTGAATACAATTAGTGAGCCTTTTGTAACTAGTGAAGCCTTTAATGCAGCCCTGGTTGTGATGTCATCAGCGGGCAGAGCTTAGCAGCCATTTCAAAGTAGTCAGAAACAATATGCATTTTAGAATAAATGTTTTACTGTTCCTGCTGCATGATATAGAAAGGGTGCAGGAGGCTATTTGCAGCTTAAACTAAGGTAAGACTTTAAGATGACTAAAGTGTATACTGTCCCTTTAAGTGACCAGTAAGTCTCCCTACATATTTTTGAAGATCGTCATTTATCTGAAGATTATAAACAAATAAGAGGGTGCAGTTGTGCTTTCCCACTTTGTAAAGGAAGGTTTGTGCTGCAGAATAGTGACTTCTAGGCTTCATGCAGAACAATACAAGATTGCAGTGTTTCATTATTAAAAAAAAAAAACACAAAAAACAAAACAAGCTGATATTCATCTCTTACAGCACCTTAAAAATCATTGCAGGCTTTTGTTTCCTTATCTGTAATATAAGGTAGTGAAAACAGACAGTAAAGTCAAAATTACATTTCATGATTCAGTTACAACATGCAATTTAAAAACAAACAAGAAAAAACGTTTCCAGTTTACTCCATTATCAAATTGTGCAGTCTTTTTACGCACACTTTTTAAGGCTCCGGCTACTTCTGAGCATGTGTGGTCACATTGTATATCATGTATATGAGTCTGTGATTCGCTGATGGCAAATGGAAGGAAATGTGTAAACTTTGTATGAAAAAAAGATGTAGATAAAATGTTATTGCATTGTCTTTTTATTATGCAATTCTACTGTATTTAATGGTCCATTAATGTTAGTTAGCACCTGGCTTTCACAGGGAACAAAGCAAGAGGACCCAAAACAGTGGGAGCTTGTCCCAGTATCTGTGTATTACAATATAATAGTTACTGCAAATATTTCTTCCACATTTCCCTTCCAACTACAAGAAGCGTGCAGTGGATCTTGTGCATTAACACCAGCTGTCCCAGTGTAATACCTGGCATTATCCTTTCTATTTGAATCTTACTGGTAATCAACTAATTGTTTCCCTCTGTTTCTGTCTAACACTATTAACGCTTTGCAATGGATAAAGTGGCAAGTAGCATCTGTAATCTCACACACTCAAACTAATGTTTTTTTTTATAGGGAAAACAAAGATAAAAATAGAAACAGGACAAGGTATATCTAAAAGAAAAATGAATGGAAAAAAAATAAAAACATTAAAGGGACTTAAAAGCTAAAATAAACTTTCATGGTTTAGATTGAGCATATCATTTTAAGAAACTTTCTAATCTAATTTTATCATCAAAATGTGCTTTGTTCTTTGTTAAATAGCAAACAGGTAGATTACAAGTTATGCACGCTATAGGGAATTTAACAAACGCAACAAAAGTTGCGTTATTTCACCCCCTATAGCACAGCCATTACAAGTTTTAAAGCTAGCTTGTGCGTGCGATATGGTTGCGATGAGCTCCATACCGCACACAATACAATCCCTGTTTTGACTTGCTTGTGCACGCTTTCCCCATAGACCTCAATAGGGAGAGCGGGTTAGAAAAAAAACTAACACCTTCGATCGCGGAATGAAAAGCTCCGTAACGCAGCCACATTGATTTCTATGGGGGAAAAAAAGTAAAGTTTAAACCTAACCCCCTAACATAAACCCCACATCTAAAAACCCCTAATCTGCTGCCCCCGACATCGCCGACACCTACCTAAACTTATTAACACCTAATCTGCCGCTCCCGATATCGCCGCCACCTAAATAAAGCTATTAATCCCTAATCTGCCGCTCCCGATACCACCACCTAAATAAAGCTATTAACCCCTAATCTGCCGCTCCCGATATCGCCGCCACTATACTAAAGTTATTAACCCCTATTCCCCTGCACCCCAATATCGGGTGCAGGGGAATAGGGGTTAATAATATATTAACCCCTATTCAGCCGCTCCCCGACATCGCCACCACTAAATAAAGTTAACCCCTAAACCTCTGGCCTCCCAATTCTCTACCACTAAATAAACCTATTAACCCCTAAACCGCCAGCCACCCACATTGCAACAACCTAAATTAATCTATATTAACCCCTACCCCTAACTCTATCCGTAACCCTAACACCCCCTAACTTTAACATAATTAAAATAGAGCTAAATTAAAATTACAATTATTAACTAAATAATACCTATTTAAATCTAAATACGAACTTACCTGTGAAATAAAACCTAAGCTAGCTACAATATAACTATTAGTTATATTGTAGCTAGCTTAGGTTTTATTTTTATTTCACAGGTAAGTTTGTATTTATTTTAACTAGGTAGACTAGTTAGTAAATAGTTATTAACTATTTAATAACTACCTAGTTAAAATAAATACAAACTTACCTGTGAAATAAAACCTAAGCTGCCTTTCACTAAAACCTAACATTGCAAAAAATAAAAAACACTAAAATTACAAAAAATAAAAAAAGCCTAATATTACAAAAATTAACAAACGAAATGATCAAAAACATTAAATACCCTATTTAAAAAAGAAAAAACACCCCAAGATAAAAAACCTAATCTATAATAAACTACCAAGGGGCCTTAAAAGGGCCTTTTGTAGGGCATTGCCCTAATGTTAACAGCTCTTTTGCTACAAAACAAGACAAACACCCCCTAACAGTATATAAACCCCCACCCCCCAAACTCACAAAATAAAGTGAAACCTTATCTACCCATTACCCTGAAAAGGGCATTTGTATGGGCATTGCCCTTAAAAGGGCATTCAGCTCTTTTATGAAATGTCCAACCCCTAATCTAAAAATAAAAACCCACCCCAAAATGAAATAAAAACATTACACAACATAAAAAACGAATGATCAAAAATAATAAAAATTATTCCTATTCTAATACCCATTTTTTTTTAAAAAAACACCCCAAAATAAAAAACCTAATCTAGAATAAACTACCAATAGCCCTTAAAAGGGCCTTTTGTAGGGCATTGCCCTAAGTTAAACAGCTTTTTTAACTGAAAAAAAATACAAAAACCCACTAACATTACAAACTCCCACCCCCCCAAACCCACAAAATAAAAAATACTATCTAAATAAACCTTATCAACCCATTGCCCTGAAAAGGGCATTCGTATGGGCATTGCCCTTAAAGGGCATTAAGCTCTTTTGCATTGCCCTGAAAAGGGCATTTAGCTCTTTTATGAAAAGCCCAAACCCTAAACTAAAAAAAAAAACCACCCAAAAAAACCTTAAAAAATCCTAACACTAACCCCTGAAGATCCACTCAGTTTGAAGGATCTTCATCCCGGCGGCTCTATCTGCATCCCGGCGGCGTCTTCTATCTTCATCCCAGCGGCGCGGAGTGGGTCCATCCGGAAGACATCCGGCGTGGAGCATCCTCTTCATATGGTTTCCACCGTATACTGAATCTCCAATGTAAGGTACACAATTTTTGAATAGGTTTAGGGCTGATCTTTTGAAGCTTAAGTGTATGCAGAGAAGAACCAATTTTAAAGGGAAAGTGACCATTCACACTTCGAAACAAATTGGTACATGCTGAGTTTTCAATAAACATCCTCCCCAGACTTGGTAACAACTTAAACCTTAATAGAAAAATGTGTACTTTGAAAGCATAATGGTCTTGAAGAGTTAAAGTTTAAACAAACTATATAGCTTTTAAATATTTAATAGGTACCTCTGATTTGAATAGCCAATAGAATTTACAGTAGCTCTTATCCTATTGGCTGATTTGAACAGCCAATAGGATTTCAGTAGCTCTCATCCTATTGGCTGATTTGAATTTCAAAAATCAAATCAGCGAATAGGAATGCAAGGGATGCCATTTTGAATCACATACCTTGCATTGAAAATTCAGTATACGGCGGCGACCGTATGAAGAGGATGTTCCGCGCCAGATGTCTTCAGGATGGACCCGCTCCGTGCCGCCAGGATGAAGATAGAAGATGCTGCCTGGATGAAGATGGAGCGGCTTGGATGAAGATGGAGCCGCCGGGATAAAGATCCTTAAATCGGGACTTCAGAAACTGTGAGTGGATCTTCGGGGATTAGTGTTAGGATTTTTTAAGGTTTTTTGGGTGTTTTTTTTTTAGTTTAGGGTTTGGGTTTTTCGTAAAAGAGCTAAATGCCCTTTTCAGGGCAATGCAAAAGAGCTAAATGCCCTTTTCAGGGCAATGGGTTGCTTAGTTTTTTTTTTAGAGTTAGTTTTTTTTATTTTGGGGGGTTGGTTGGGTGGTGGGTTTTACTGTTGGGGGGGTCTTTGTATTTTTTTTTACAGGTAAGAGAGCTGTTAAACTTAGGGCAGTGCCCTAAAAAGGCCCTTTTAACCCCTTAACGACTCATGTCATACAGGGTAAATCTTGCACAAACTGGTCTTTAAAGACCAGCGACGTACCCTGTACGACATTAGGGGTTAAAGCGGTTGGAAGCGATCCTGATCGCTTCCAGCCGCTTTCTGGTTATTGCAGTGATGCCTCGATATCGAGGCATCCTGCAATAACACCCCTTGGCCATCCGATGCAGAGAGAGCCACTCTGTGGCCCTCTCTGCACCGGACATCGATGGCGGGATCGTCGGTGGGTGGGAGCTGACGTGGGAGGCGGGTGGGCGGCCATCGATGGGCCCTATCACATTGAGGGGGGGGGGCGGATAGCCGGGGGCACGCACAGAGGCGCGGGGCGGGCGCGTGCACGGGGTGGAAGCGGGTGGGAACGGCTACACTACAGAATTTTTTTTAATAAAAGTGGGATAGAGTGGGGTCAAATTTAATTAAAAAAACATCTAAGGGATCTGGGAGGGGGGGTTGGTCTTTTGGTGGGGAAGCTACACTACAGAAAAAATAAATAAAATTTAAAAAAAGCATTTTTTTAGTAAACTGGGTACTGGCAGATAGGGATGGGCGAATGTGTTTATATCCGAATTCGAATGTTAGAACGAATGTTATTGTAGAAATTCGATTTACATAATAGAATGTTGATAAGAACGAATATTCTTAAAAATTCGATTTTCAAATGTTATTTACAGTTTTCGAATGTCACATTCGAATTTTAATATTATATTTATAAAATATACACAGTATTAGACTAGAAATACTATTTCAAATTCGAATGTGACATTCGAATTCGAATGTAGCATTCAAATTCAATATTACATTTATTAAACACAGTTGTAGACTAGAAATATTATTTCAAATTTGAATGTCACATTCGAATTCGAATGTCACATTCGAATTTGAATGTTACATTTCGAAATTGAATGAATACATAGCTAAACATTCTATTATTTGAACAAATATTTTCGAATTTTATTGAAAAATTCGAAAACGAAAATGTGAAAATAGAATGTTAGAATGTTATATAAACATTCAAAATTAAATTCGAACAAATGTATCAAAATTCGTTTAAAATTTCGAATTTTTAGAAACATTCACCCATCCCTACTGGCAGACAGCTCCCAGTACCCAAGATGGCTACCAAAAAGGTAGAGGGAGAGGGTTAGAGAGCTGTTTGGGGGGGATCAGGGAGGTTGAGGGCTAAGAGGAGATCCTACACATCAGCATATGTAAATATGCTAAAAAAAAATATTTAAAAAAAAATACCTTTTATTTTAGTACTGGCAGACTTTCTGCCAGTACTTTAGATGGTGGGGACAATTGTGGGGTGGGGGAGGGAAGAGGGCTGTTTGGGAGGGATCAGGGGGGGTGATGTGTCAGGTGGGAGGCTGAGCTCTACATTAAAGCTAAAATTAACCCTGCAAGCTCCCTACAAGCTATCTAATTAATCCCTTCACTGCTACACATAATACACGTGTGATGCACAGCGGTATTTAGTGGCCTTCTAATTACCAAAAAGCAACTCCAAAGCCATATATGTCTGCTATTTCTGAACAAAGGGGATCCCAGAGAAGCATTTACAACCATTTGTGCCATAATTGCACAAGCTGTTTGTAAATAATTTCAGTGAGAAACCTAAAATTATGAAAAATTTAACATTTTTTTAATTTGATCGCATTTGGCAGTGAAATGGTGGCATGAAATATACCAAGATGGGCCTAGATCAATACTTGGGGTTGTCTTCTATACTACACTAAAGCTATTAGAACCTTAGAAGCTCCCTACATGCTCCCTAATTAACCTCTTCACTGCTGGGCATAATACATGTGTGGTGCGCAGTGGCATTTAGCGGCCTTCTAATTTCCAAAAAGCAATGCCAAAGCCATATATGTCTGCTATTTCTGAACAAAGGCGATCCCAGAGAAGCATTTACAACCATTTGTGCCATAATTGCACAAGTTGTTTGCAAATAATTTCAGTGAGAAACCTAAAATTTGTGAAAAAGTGAACAATTCTTTTTATTTGATCTCATCTGGCGGTGAAATGGTGGAATGAAATATACCAAAATGGGCCTAGATCAATACTTTGGGATGTCTACTACACTACACTAAATCTAAAATTAACCCTAGAAGCTCCCTACATGCTCCCTAATTAACCCCATTCACTGCTGGGCATAATACACGTGGTGCACAGTGGCATTTATCGGCCTTCTAATTACAAAAAAGCAACGCCAAAGCCATATATGTCTATTTCTGAACAAAGGGGATCCCAGAGAAGCATTTACAACCATTTGTGCCATAATTGCACAAGTTGTTTGCAAATAATTTCAGTGAGAAAACTAAAGTTTGTGAAAAATATTGTGAAAAAGTGAACAATTTTTTTTATTTGATCTCATTTGGCGGTTAAATGGTGGCATGAAATATACCAAAATGGCCCTAGATCAATAGTTTGGGATGTCTTCTAAAAAATATATATACATGTCAAGGGATATTCAGGGATTCCTGAAAGATATCAGTGTCCCAATGTAACTGGCGCTAATTTTGAAAAAAAGTGGTTTGGAAATAGCAAAGTGCTACTTGTACTTATTGCCCTATAACTTGCAAAAAAAGCAAAGAACATGTAAACGTTGGGTATTTCTAAACTCAGGATAAAATTTAGAAACTATTTAGCATGGGTGTTTTTTGGTGGTTGTAGATGTGTAACAGATTTGGGGGGTCAAAGTTAGAAAAAGTGTGTTTTTTTTTTTTAAAAATTCCTCATATTTTATAATTTTTTTATAGTAAATTATAAGATATTATGAAAAAATTGGTATCTTTAGAAAGTCCATTTAATGGCGAGAAAAAGGGTATATAATATGTGTGGGTACAGTAAATGAGTAAGAGGAAAATTACAGCTAAACACAAACACTGCAGAAATGTAAAAATAGCACTGGTCCTTAAGGGAAAGAAATTGAAAAATGGCCTTTTCCTTAAGGGGTTAAGGGCTATTGGTAGTTTATTGTAGGATAGGGTTTTTTTTATTTTGGGTGGTCTTTTTTATTTTTAGAGGGCTATTAGATTAGGTGTAATTCTTTTTTATTTTTTGATAATTTCGTTTGTTATTTTTCGTAATTTAGTGTTTGTTATTTTTCGTAATTGGATAGTTTGTAATTTTTATAGTAGTGTTAGGATTTTTTTAATGTGTAATATAGTTTATTTAATTGGTAAATTAGTTTAATTTTAGTTTAATATGTCGGTATATACCAGGGTTACAATATCATTTATTTATTATTATTCTTTAAAATATCCTCCAATTAAAATGTATATACGAAACAATTGAAAATAATATTTATTCCTAAATTCTTAGATTAGTTAGCTTTATATACACATTGAATTATATTTATGTAGAAACTAGATTCTAATCAATTATACACGCTTATTCCGTTACAATATTCTTTACAAAGCAAACCAAAATATATCTCTTAAATGAACCTTACTTACAATAAACACCACACGTGAGAATCCCAGCACAGTCTATAATCAGCTGATTAATCTGAGCTGAAATAACCTCTTATTTAGCCACCATAAAACAAGTTTTAAAATATATCACAATAGCTACAAATAACTTAATACACCAGAGGAATTTAACTACAATAACCAATTTATATGAAATTCCACAATAGTAAAACTGATTTTATAAATCTAAAGTACTAATTCTTTTCTAGCAAATAAAATTATTTAGCATTAATGTGACTAGTTCTAAACTACACAGGACTATGGATATAAACTTAAAACACCAAATATGCTCTTTAAATGACCAGCTTCAATTAAACTGTAGCAATGGTGAATACCTTGATTTAAATATAAAAGTATGAAGCTACCCCTTATACGTTACAGGTTAACCAATTTGAAGTTTCAGCTTTTTCAGATAAATCCAGTTCACCTCATAAATAAGAAAGGTATTTGCAATTTAGAGAATAAAAGGATTATGTTGCTTTCTGTAAACCAATGCAGCAAGATAAGTCAGAGTTAAAACTCGGCAGCATGGCCCCTTTTTTCCTCTGTGGAAGAGAATATATCATGTGATAGATCCCACATTTTTTTATTCTAATCATTGGTAAACCTTTTGGATACGCACCATGGTGTTTGTCTGTGATAGGCCCTTCGGAGCTGAACTTCTCTTGGTTATTTGGGAAACGCCTCCCTGAGCAGCCAAATACCTTTTGGTTGTAATACCATTTTTGAACTATAGGTGGCAGCAGACAACCAGAAATGCAGTCTCACCATCAAATACTGTTAATAGTAAATACAGATTCTTATATATTTTTAATTGTATATTTAATATACTCCCTATTTCCTGATATTAATAAACTTATATGTCCCATCTAATATGATTTAGCATGTATTTAAAGAGACTAAACACGAGTATACCTCTAGTACCATATTACGAAGTAATTCTATACATTTAAATATTTTAGAAGATGTATTAAAATCACATTTTTATGAGGGGACTTAAAAGGACTCTAATACTTTCAGTATGAATTTAATTAACATATCAATTCATATTCTTATATAACATTGTTTTGAATGCATGAAAACACAGATATGATATACTTCATTAGACGATTCACTGGTTTCTCACAAGTCTGGAATAAAAGAAACAATTTTGTTATTCTGAAGTAAGTTGGTTCAACGCTTAATTGACTATATAGCTACTTATTCACGTTATCAAATACTTATCTAATATGTTAATGTTAGGCATTTCTTCTCAGATCCACAACTATACATTTATACAATTTATTTGGACAGTCTGAGGCACCTATTAAATATTTAAAAGCTATATAAATAGTTTGTTTAAACTTTAACTCTTCAAGACCTTTATGTTTTCAAAGTACACATTTTGCTATTAAGGTTTAAGTTGTCAGTTAAGTCTGGGGAGGATGTTTATTGAAAACTCAGCATGTACCAATTTGTATCGAAGTAGGTTACTTTCTCTGTAAAACTGCTTCTTCTCTGCATACACTTAAGCTTCAAAAGATCAGCCCCAGACCTAGCGACTGTCGTCTACAGATAGGAAAAACTTCTTATAAAGGCTTTCTTTGAAGAAATTTTCCTTCACTAATTGAGCAAATATTTCCCTTCCCTGTAAAGCTTTGGCTTCAAAAGTTCAATTAGTGATCTATTTTCACTAATTGAACAATTGTATCATCCCTTTTGTTCTCAACTTGTCTTAAACAGTAAGGGGGGCAGGGGCTGTAGTGAGACCAATTCATATCAATTTAGATATTAGCTAAAATGAAATATTAAATTATGTGATACATCTGTAGTTTATGTAATGTTATTTTACAGGTACCCTTACAAATAGTTATTAGTTTAATTGTTAATTTAAACTTAGTTTTTTTAATTTGACAGGTAAGATTTCATTTAAGATAGGGAAATTGTAATTTTAATATAAAGTTAGGGGGGGCGTTAGGTTTAGGGGTTACTAGTTTAAACTAGTTTATTGCGATGTGGGGGGCTTTTGGTTTAGGGGTTAATAGGTTTATTTAGTATATTTCGTTGTGGGGGCTTTCAGTTTAGGGGTTAATAGGTTTATTATAGTGGCGGCAAAATTAGGGGTTAATAACTTTAGTAAAGTGGGGATGATGTCGGTGGACGGCAGATTAGGGGTTAATAATATTTAAATAGTGTTTGTGATACGGGAGGGCAGCGGTTTAGGGGTTAATAACTTTATTATAGTGGTGGCGATGTCAGGGAGTGGCGGAATAGGGGTTAATATTTTGTATTTGTGGCGGCGATGTCGGGAGCAGCAGATTAGGAGTTAATAACTTTAATATAGTATTTGTGATGCGGGAGGGCTTCAGTTTAAGGGTTAATAGGTAACTTATGGGTGTTTAGTGTTTAGTTATGAGTTTTACGCAACAAAACTGTTACATAAAACTTATAACTACTGCTTTCAGATGGCGGTACGGATCTTGTCGTTATAGGGTGTAATGCTAGCTTTTTAGCCAGAATGCAAAACTTGTAATGGCTGCGCTATAGAAGTCCCATGAAAAAACGTAATTTTTACATGTGTGGGACTGACATTGCTTTACAGGCTAAAAGGGTTCCGGTACAGCTATACCGACAAGACTTGTAATGGCTGCGGTGCTGTTTTAATGCTGAAATGACCACAACGTGAACACGAATGCACAACTCGTAATCTAGGGGAGAGTTAGGTAGGTTCAGGAGCTTGCTTGTGTTTAAGAATTCTATGACAGCAGTATTTGCAACAATGTTTAACATTGCTACAAATCTTGTTCCCGACGCTGCTGACATTAAAGGGACACTAAACCCAAAATGTTTCTTTCATGATTCAGATAGAGCAGGGAATTTTAAGCAACTTTCTAATTTACTCCTAATATCAATTTTTCTTCCTTCTCTTGCTATCTTTATTTTAAAAGCATGAATGTAAAGCTTAAGAGCTGTCCCATTTTTGGTTCAGAACCTGGGTTATGCTTGCTTGTTGGTTTGTTAAATGTAGCCACCAATAAACAAGAACTATCCAGGGTGCTGAACCTAAAATGGGTTGGCTCCTAAGCTTTAAATTCCTGCATTTTAAATAAAGATAGCACGAGAACAAAGAAAAATTAATAATAGGAGTAAATTAGAAAGTTGCTGAAAATTACATGCTCTATCTGAATCATGAAAGAAAAAAAATGGGTTTAGTATCCCTTTAAGTACTAAAGACACATGCACACTCCTAAGCCTAGATTTACTCTTTAACACAGGATACCAAAAGAACAAAGCAAATTAGATTAAAAAAAAAGGTAACTAGGAAAGTTTCTTACATTGCATGCTCTCTCTGAATCATGAAAGTTTAATTTTGACTGTGCTGTTTCTTTCCAATGTACTTTGGTTATCTGTATAAATTATGCATATATATAAAAAAAAATGAATGTAAGAGATTACAACCATTGGATTCTGGGACTGGAAGTGATTCAGCTTGTAAATTCTAGATTATTATTATCGGTTATTTGTAGAGCGCCTACAGATTCCGCAGCGCTATAAACAAAGGCAGTGTACAACAAAACATTTATAGGGATCAAACGGTTAGAGGGCCCTTCCAAGAGTTGCACTGTTGTAGTCCGCTCTTAAGAAGGTGATCTACAAACAACTGGACTCTTAGGCTTACATGCTAAGGGGGTTCGGGGGATAGCAATGGAGGAAAGGAACTGGTATAAAGAATGGTTAGTGTAGGTTGTATGCATCCCTGAACAGTAGAGTATTTAGGGAGCGCTTGAAGCTTTCAAAACTAGGGGAGAGTCTTGTGGAGCAAGGCAGAGAGTTCCACAAGATGGGAGCCAGTCTGGAGAAGTCCTGTAAATGGGAGTGTGAAGAGGTAACAAGAGAGTAGGAGAGTAGGAGGTCATGAGCAGAGCGAAGGGGACGGGAGGGAGAGTATCTGGAGACAAGGTCTGAGCTATGGGGGGGGGGAGCAGTGCAGTTGAGGGCTTTGTATGTCAGAGTGAGAATTTTGTGCTTGATCCTAGAGGCAAGAGGAAGCCAGTGAAGGGATTGGCAGAGAGGTGCAGCAGATGAAGAGCGACGTGTAAGGAAGATGAGCCTGGCAGAGGCATTCATTATGGATTGTAAAGGAGCTAAGCGGCAGCTGGGGAGACCAGAGAGGACAGAGTTGCAGTAATCGAGGCGGGAAAGGATAAGAGAGTGGATTAAAATCTTAGTTGTGTCTTGTGTAAGGAAATGTCTAATTTCCCAGGTAGATGCACCCAGGTAGATATGACACTGCATTTATGGCTCTTTAGAATAAGGAACCATCATTTTTTGGAAAGGGAGAATATTTTCCTTACAAGCTATGCTCCTACAAATTTCACTCTTGGGGACAACCCATCTGCACTTTTAAATGACAATATGACAAGAACACCTCATGATTACACATAGACAATGGCCTCTAGTTATGAAGGTCTGACGGACCTGATCCGACACTGCGGATCAGGTCCGCCAGACCTCGCTGAATACGGTGAGCAATACGCTCGCCGTATTCAGCATTGCACCAGCAGCTTACAAGAGCTGCTGGTGCAATGCCACCCCCTGCAGACTCGCGGCCAATAGGCCGCCAGCAGGGGGTTGTCAATCAACCCGATCGTACTAGATCGGGTTGTATTGTGGTGATGTATCTCCGCCTGCTCAGAGCAGGCGGACAGGTTATGGAGCAGCGGTCTTTAGACCGCTGCTTCATAACTGCTGTTTCTGGCGAGCCTGCAGGCTCGCCAGAAACACGGGGCATCAAGCTCCATACAGAGCTCGATAAATAGGCCCCATTGAGTGTAATATTTATATGCCAATATATAAGTGTGTGTTTTTAAAAGTTGCAATAAAACAGTAATAGTGATATTAAAATACATTACAGGTGGTTGGTCCAATAAAAAGCTTTCACTATTTAGTGCAATTTATAATATACACATATACAAACACAAATGGTGCCAATCAAGTGCGGGCAGGAGCTGTCAATCTCCACAGTCTCTAAAAGCTGCTTGATAAATGCTGACTGCAGGTTCGCTTGTGTGAACCTGCAGTCAAAGAGGGGAGAAGGTTTGATAAATCAAACCCAAAGTCATACACACAACAATGCATACACATATGTGCACACAAACAAGCTTAGCAATACATACATATCTATATATATATATATATATACACACACATATACTCAGACTTAAAGGGCCATTATAGAAAAATAATTACATCCTTTAAACACACAATAGTGTAGGGTCGATAGTCTTAAAATAACATGTTCTAACGGATTACAGCATGTCATTTTTTATTATAAAGTACCTATAAATATGCACACACATACAACTTGAAAATATATATGTATGTGTATATATATATATATATCAATTTTGCTTAACAAAAGGTTACATAAATGCTGTTTACTTTACTTATAGGGACATGAAACACATTTTTATTTCCTTTCAAGATTCAGATAAAAATAAAATTTGTAAAAAAACTTTCCAATTTCCATTATCAAATCTTTGTTCTCATGTTATTCTTTGTTGAAGAGAATACCTATGTAGGTAGTGTGCACATGTGGGGAACTATATTGCAGCCATTTTGCATGAATGCTTTTGAGCACTAGATGGCAGCAATGTTTGCACAATGTATGACATTTTTGCAAAATTGCTGTGTCATATATTTCTCTAGACGTGCACGCACCCTAGCCTACCTATCTGCTTTTATACAAAGAATTCTATGAGAAAGAAGTAAATTTGATAATAGTACATTTGACAGTTTATACAAAATAGTACACTCTATCTGAATCATGAAGGAACATATTTTAGTTTCATGTCCCTTTAAGGATTGAATATTCACTGACAGATAAACAAATTTCTCACTGCTTTATTTGTTAACAGTGACACGGCTCATTAGCTAAAAAAACAAAAATATTATTACAGGAACATCAATGACGTTACAAAAAAGAACTGCAATACATTTTACAATTCCCTCTGTTAGATGCAACATAAATACTTTGTGTCCCTGTAATCAGCAGGTAGTGTGTAAGGAAGAATTGGTAAAGGATGAAAATAACCTGCCAAACTCAGAGAATTTAGCTGTGTCCTCAGACATCCGGAGGTTTCATCTGATACCCTGAGTCTCAGGCTCAAGCCGTATGAGTTTCCAGGTCTGCAACTGTCGTATGGCACAGAAAGGGAAATAATCCGCCTAATAAACGGGACTTATGGGGAATACATTTGTGTGACTTATTTAGCCAATTAAGCACTAATCACTTATTCAGTAACCATGATGATGTGAATACAGAATAGGGTAGAAGCTGTGGGGGCGGATGCTGGCGGAGTGCCCTTCGTCTTGATAACACTCTGTGTTTTGGCACAGCCCTGCTTTGTGGTAACATTTTGACCGTCAGGCTTTATAGGAAAGGAGGAACATAGGAGGAAGAGTTGCTAGTTTATAGTTTAGATTCTCTCATTCTCCTCTCACTAATATAGTGAGTTTAGACATTATTTTAGACATTATCGTGTGCTCCCCATGTGCAGAAATATTAAAAGTGACCTCTTATCATGTGCTGGAACTTTGTCATTGCACCAAATTCAAAGTATTTGCTGCCATAAATATATTGTGTTGATACAATTATAAAATGTGTGTATGCTGTGTAAAATTTGCAGTTCTAGGGGCCACACATTCCAGTACCTTACAATCCCCAAACCTCATTGGTGCCAGCTGAACTGGATTTGCATTCAGTTTGGCACTTTTTACAGACCAAGGGGACAAGTAAGGGGATTAAGGCCAAAAGATTTGTGGGTAATGTGGTCTAGAACATTGTTTCTCAACCGCGGTCCTCAAGTACCCCCAACAGGCCAGTTTTTAATTATAGCTAAACTAGTGCACAGGTGAAATAATCAGCTGATGTGGCTGAGAGCAGGTTAGTAACCATGGTGTTAATGATCAGCTGATTACTTCACCTGTGCACTGGTTCAGCTATAATGAAAACCTGGCCTGTTGGGGGTACTTGAGGCTGCAGTTGAGAAACACTGGTCTAGAATCACCCTTAACACTTACAAATTTGCTTTTGAAGGAAGGGGAATAATACAATTATAAAATGTATATCATTAGCACTTATGTAGACGTCTCCTGTCTTTGACTATAAAATACCTTTAAAAAGACAAGTTATAAATCAGCCAGATCAGCAACATTTGAGACAATCAGAATTTAGAACATTAACCTATGCATGCAGGCCAGACACACGTAGGCATCTACCTCTTTTGCCTTATCATAATATAGATACTACCACTATTTTCATGTCCATATAAATATATACTGCCAGGGTGATGAGATCAATCCATTAATATCTGTGTGTACAAAGTCATCCACAATCTCTGCACTTGTAACAAATAAAAATGTCACACGTTTTCACTTTAAATGTGTTATTTTATTTGTTTATTTTGTTTTTAACTGATGATTCTTGTGTATAGAGCTTTCCGGCTGTCACAAGTTGATATTTAAACCTCGCATCCTCTTTACCTGAACAGAGTTTTCGGCATTTCATCAGTCTCTTCTTTATGTAAACACAGCGTTTATTTTTTTCACTTCACTGTAAGGAGGATTACCGAACCTCCTAGAATTTTTTCAGAGTTCACTAACCCTCAATAGTTTTCTAGTCCTATGTAAATTCATCAGATTAAGTGATAACCGACTTCTTGATAAATCTGCGGTTAGATAAAAGCAACCGTCCCCCATGCATATGAGATTTATTTAATGTCTGCAGTTAAATCTCTAGTGATACTGGCCATGTGTTCCTGGTGTGGCATGAGATGTTCTTTATTACAGTGTAACATATGGTGTGCTCAGAGGGGGGCGAGATATCAGTCCCCTCCATTGGCCGTTGCAGCTGATTGAGGCTATCAGGATGTCTCCTGCCAGATAGGAGATGTAAATGACTGTAATTGATATCTGTTGAAGCAGCTAAGCACAAACTCCATCCAAACTCGCTCTGCAGAGGGAACTCTGAGCCATTGAAATATTTATTATAAAACCGCAGTGCTGCTCAACTATATTCACCGGTGTAGTGGTGTGTGGTAACGACTCCCTAACGAGAGCTTCTGCATCACATCATTAACTCATTAGCCCAACCACTATCATTGCCAATCACGCAAGGGAGATTATAAGCGTGAGAGGCGAGATGCTTGTAACATCATTGCAGAGATTGTTAATCATCTCACTGACATGAAGTATTCTGTGTGTGAGTGTGTGTTGCTTTATGTTCAAGGTTGTCTGCAAAAATGTATTTATTAGACTGCAACGGGACAAATATGCTGTTACTGTATTGTGATCTATTATTTCAGACAAATGGCTCAACACATGACAAACAATTTGAAGCATTTTCTCATAAATTTTTCTAGATGCTGCCAAATATCATAGTTGTTTTATTTCTGCAATTTATTTTAAGAATCTAAGTCATAGGGGCCGATTTATCAAGCGGATCATGTCCATCAGACATCGCTGAATGCCGACAGTATACGCTGTCAGCATTTAACATTGCACAAGCAGTTCTGGAGGCTCGCGCAGAAACAGTGGCATCAGGGGCCATTCGGCCCTTGATAAATCGGCCCCATAGTATGTAACACCAAACAAATGAGCTCAGACTACTAGCAACAGGACACAGATGGGCAGGTTGACTGGGAACATAGATGATAATAGCTAATAGCTATAGTCGAGACCAACAGGAATGACTTAACCTTTTGAGTGCTAAGCACTTTCCCACCTGGGTGCTAAGCTGTTTTAACTTTTTTTTTTCCAGATCCCCAAGACTTACACTGTTGGAAAGTTTAGACGATTACCTTTCCAATGGTGGGTCTTGGGGGTGTGTAGCTGCTTAGATGCCTGAGATACAGGCTTCTAAGCAGCATGCCCCCTTTCCCTATACTTAACATTGTCATTTTGTTAATAAAGTTGCACGGTGACATCACGTCATTGTGTGTGATGTCACCACACAAAACGTGAAGCCCCGGCGATGCCTGTCACTATACAGGAATGATAGCTGGGGTAGGAGCGGGTGGGAGCCCCCAGATCTCACTCAAGGTGGGAAACTGCTAGCGACTTACTACCCATTCCCCAGCTTTGCACAAAAAACATGGCTATATTAATATACTTTATAACCTCTAAATGTCTGTCTGTTTCTAAGTCCTTAAAGACAGCCCCATGATCACATGCTTTTGTATTTGCTTTTCACATCAGAAAAATCATATGAGCCATATAGATAACATTGTGCTAACGCTCGTGGATTCTAACAACACAGCACTAATTGCCTTAAATGCAAGTCAATAGATAAAGTCATGTGATCAAGGAGTAGTCAGAAGATGCTTAGAAACAAGGTAATCACAGAGGTAAAAAGTGTATATTAATATAACCGTGTTTTCTGTGCAAAACTGGGGAATGGGTAATAAATGGATTATCTATCTTTTAAAACAATACTTTTTTGAGTTGACTGTCCCTTTAAGTCTGCACAATAAATGATCAGAAGTGTCCAGCATGAGGTCAATCAGTCAGAATAAATGGGACAAGACAAGCAGGAAGCTCAGGTAGCAATCTCCTGTAGGATTAACTGACACAATAGTGAACAGGGATCACAGTCAACAAAGGTGACCCACAGAAACACAGATGGTAATCATCAGCAGGAAGACAAATGACAATGGTTTGCAGTAATGATTAGTAGCAAGAGACTATAGTAGATGGGAACACAGACAGCTTTGAGTGGCAAGATGTACAAAGAGTGTTGACCGACTGGAATACAGATGGCTGTGCTCAGCATAATTGGCAGTAACGGTCAGCAGTAACACATGGCAATGGTTAACAGGATACACAGGCAGAGATGGCCAGCAGAAACGCAAATAACAATTGCTAGTAGGATACACAGGCAGTGATAACCAGCAGGAACACAGAAATGGTCAGCATGAATGCCGATGGCAATGCTAAGAAGGGAACACAGGCAGTAATGGTTAGCACAGAATGAATGGCCAGCAGTGACCATGACACAGACTGTAATGGATACACAGATAGTGATGTCCAGCAGAAACACAAACCGCAACGGTCAGCAGAATATTTAGACAGTAAGGACTCAAAAGCAGCAATGATCTGCAGGACTCACAGAGCTTGTACAGACCAGGAGTTGGAGAGCTTTGTTGGATGTAGAATCTGCAGGAGAGAAAACTAGTGTCAGAGAGCTGCCCAGGTTGTTCTTAAATGGTGTTAGTATTGTTCAGCCAGAATATTGCCAAATGGCGTGCTGTCAGATTGTACAGTTTTAGCAGAGAAGTGCCATTCTGACAAACAATATTTGAGGGCAGACAAGTTGTTATTATGCCCATAGCTTCAGCCAGTGTAGAGCTGATACTAGCATAATGCATGGGAGCACATTTATTTGGAGAGAAATTGCGTTAAATACAACAGTGCCTTTAGTACGTTCATAAGAATAAAGTATATCCTCTTGAGATAGCTAAATAAGCTTAAAAATAGTCTTTAAAGCAACTGACAAGCCATACAAGACAAACTTATGTATTATTTAGGGTTGCCACCCATCACCCGGAGAGTCAGACGCCTAGATTTAGAGTTCTGCGGCCAAAGGGGTGCGTACCTAAAGCTGGCTTTTTTCTGGCCGCACCTTTTAAATACCGCTGGTATTGAGAGTTCACAGAATGGCTGTGTTAGGCTCCAAAAAAGGAGCGTAGAGCATATTTAACGCAACTTCAACTCTCAATACCAGCGGTGCTTACGGACGTGGCCAGCTTAAAAAACGTGCTTGTGCACGATTCCCCCATAGAAAACAATGGGGCTGTTTCAGCTGAAAAAAAAACTAACACCTGCAAAAAAAAAACAAAAAAAAACGCAGCCCCATTTTTTTCTATGGGGAAACACTTCCTACGTCTGCACCTAACACTCTAACATGTACCCCGAGTCTAAACACCCCTAACCTTACACTTATTAACCCCTATTCTGCCGCCCCCGCTATCGCTGACCCCTGCATATTATTATTAACCCCTAATCTGCCGCTCCGTTAACCGCAGCTACTTACATTATCCCTATGTACCCCTAATCTGCTGCCCCTAACACCGCCGACCCCTATATTATATTAATTAACCCCTAATCTGCCCCCCACAACATCGCCTCCATCTGCCTACACTTATTAACCCTGAATCTGCCGAGCGGACCGCACCGCTATTATAATAAAGTTATTAACCCCTAATCTGCCTCACTCCCGCCTCAATAACCCTATAATAAATAGTATTAACCCCTAATCTGCCCTCCCTAACATCGCCGACACCTAACTTCAAGTATTAACCCCTAATCTGCCGACTGGAGCTCACCGCTATTCTAATAAATGTATTAACCCCTAAAGCTAAGTCTAACCCTAACACCCCCCTAAATTAAATATAATTTAAATCTATGAAATAAATTAACTCTTATTAAATAAATTATTCCTATTTAAAGCTAAATACTTACCTGTAAAATAAATCCTAATATAGCTACAATATAAATTATATTTATATTATAGCTATTTTAGGATTTATATTTATTTTACAGGTAACTTTGTATTTATTTTAACCAGGTACAATAGCTATTAAATAGTTAAGAACTATTTAATAGCTAAAATAGTTAAAATAATTACAAAATTACCTGTAAAATAAATCTTAACCTAAGTTACAATTAAACCTAACACTACACTATCAATAAATTAATTAAATAAAATACCTACAATTACCTACAATTAAACCTAACACTACACTATCAATACATTAATTAAATACAATATCTACAAATAAATACAATGAAATAAACTAACTAAAGTACAAAAAATAAAAAAGAAATAAGTTACAAAAAATAAAAAAATATTTACAAACATCAGAAAAATATTACAACAATTTTAAACTAATTACACCTACTCTAAGCCCCCTAATAAAATAACAAAGACCCCCAAAATAAAAAAATGCCCTACCCTATTCAAAATTACAAAAGTTCAAAGCTCTTTTACCTTACCAGCCCTGAACAGGGCCCTTTGCCGTGCATGCCCCAAAGAATTCAGCTCTTTTGCCTGTAAAAAAAACACATACAATACCCCCCCCCAACATTACAACCCACCACCCACATACCCCTAATCTAACCCAAACCCCCCTTAAATAAACCTAACACTAAGCCCCTGAAGATCTTCCTACCTTATCTTCACCATACCAGGTTCACCGATCAATCCAGAAGAGCTCCTCCGATGTCTTGATCCAAGCCCAAGCGGGGGGATGAAGATGTCCATGATCCGGCTGAAGTCTTCATCCAAGCGGGAGCTGAAGAGGTCCATGATCCGGCTGAAGTCTTCTATCAACGGCATCTTCAATCTTCTTTCTTCCGGATCCATGTTCATCCCGCCGACACGGAACATCCATCTTCACCGACGACTTCCCGACGAATGACGATTCCTTTAAGGGACGTCATCCAAGATGGCGTCCCTCGAATTCCGATAGGATTCTATCAGCCAATTGGAATTAAGGTAGGAAAATTCTGATTGGCTGATGGAATCAGCCAATCAGAATCAAGTTCAATCCGATTGGCTGATTCAATCAGCCAATCAGATTGAGCTCGCATTCTATTGGCTGTTCCGATCAGCCAATAGAATGCGAGCTCAATCTGATTGGCTGATCGGATCAGCCAATCGGATTGAACTTGATTCTGATTGGCTGATTCCATCAGCCAATCAGAATTTTCCTACCTTAATTCCGATTGGCTGATAGAATCCTATAAGCCAATCGGAATTCGAGGGACGCCATCTTGGATGACGTCCCTTAAAGGAACCGTCATTCGTCGGGAAGTCATCGGTGAAGATGGATGTTCCGCATCGGCGGGATGAATATGGTATCCGGAAGAAAGAAGATTGAAGATGCCGTTGATAGAAGACTTCAGCCGGATCATGGACCTCTTCAGCTCCCACTTGGATGAAGACTTCAGCCGGATCATGGACCTCTTCAGCTCCCGCTTTGATGAAGACTTCAGCCGGATCATGGACATCTTCAGCCCCCCGCTTGGGCTTGGATCAAGACATCGGAGGAGCTCTTCTGGATCGATCGGTGAACCTGGTATGGTGAAGATAAGGTAGGAAGATCTTCAGGGGTTTAGTGTTAGGTTTATTTAAGGGGGGTTTGGGTTAGATTAGGGGTATGTGGGTGGTGGGCTGTAATGTTGGGGGGGGTATTGTATGTGTGTTTTTTACAGGCAAAAGAGCTGAATTCTTTGGGGCATGCCCCGCAAAGGGCCCTGTTCAGGGCTGGTAAGGTAAAAGAGCTTTGAACTTTTGTAATTTAGAATAGGGTAGGGCATTTTTTTATTTTGGGGGTCTTTTTTATTTTATTAGGGGGCTTAGAGTAGGTGTAATTAGTTTAAAATTGTTGTAATATTTTTCTGATGTTTGTAAATATTTTTTTATTTTTTTGTAACTTAGTTCTTTTTTATTTTTTGTACTTTAGTTAGTTTATTTCATTGTATTTATTTGTAGATATTGTATTTAATTAATGTATTGATAGTGTAGTGTTAGGTTTAATTGTAGGTAATTGTAGGTATTTTATTTAATTAATTTATTGATAGTGTAGTGTTAGGTTTAATTGTAACTTAGGTTAAGATTTATTTTACAGGTAATTTTGTAATTATTTTAACTATTTTAGCTATTAAATAGTTCTTAACTATTTAATAACTATTGTACCTGGTTAAAATAAATACAAAGTTACCTGTAAAATAAATATAAATCCTAAAATAGCTATAATATAATTTTAATTTATATTGTAGCTATATTAGGGTTTATTTTACAGGTAAGTATTTAGCTTTAAATAGGAATAAATTATTTAATAAGAGTTAATTTATTTAGTTAGATTTAGATTATATTTAATTTAGGGGGGTGTTAGGGTTAGGGTTAGACTTAGCTTTAGGGGTTAATCCATTTATTACAGTAGCGGCGAGATTCGGTCGGCAGATTAGGGGTTAATAATTGAAGTTAGGTGTCGGCGATGTTAGGGAGGGCAGATTAGTGGTTAATACTATTTATTATAGGGTTATTGAGGCGGGAGTGAGGCAGATTAGGGGTTAATAACTTTATTATAGTAGCGGTGAGATCCGCTTGGCAGATTAGGGGTTAATAAGTGTAGGCAGGTGGAGGCTACGTTGAGGGGGGCAGATTAGGGGCTAATAAATATAATATAGGGGTCGGCGGTGTTAGGGGCAGCAGATTAGGGGTACATAAGGATAACGTAAGTAGCGGCGCTTTGCGGTCGGCAGATTAGGGGTTAATTATTGTAGGTAGCTGGCGGCGATGTTGTGGGGGGCAGGTTAGGGGTTAATAAATATAATATAGGGGTCGGTGGTGTTAGGGGCAGCAGATTAGGGGTACATAAGGATAACGTAGGTGGCGGTCGGCAGATTAGGGGTTAATAAAATTTAATCGAGTGGCGGCGATGTGGGGGGACCTCGGTTTAGGGGTACATAGGTAGTTTATGGGTGTTAGTGTACTTTAGAGCACAGTAGTTAAGAGCTTTATAAACCGGCGTTAGCACAGAAAGCTCTTAACTACTGACTTTTTTCTGCGGCTGGAGTTTTGTCGTTAGATTTCTAACGCTCACTTCAGCCACGACTCTAAATACCGGAGTTAGAAAGATCCCATTGAAAAGATAGGATACGCAATTGACGTAAGGGGATCTGCGGTATGGAAAAGTTGCGGCTGGAAAGTGAGTGTTAGACCCTTTAATGACTGACTCCAAATACCAGAGGGCGTTAAAAACCAGCGTTAGGAGCCTCTAACGCTGGTTTTGACGGCTACCGCCCAACTCTAAATCTAGGCCAGGGTTTGGTTTTTAAACCACCTGAAACCCGAAACATTATTTAATAGCACGGCGGCAGACTCCTGTTGGGAAGTGTCATCCTGGAGAGCAGAGTGTACAATACGTCTCATGGTACGTGAGGGCATGGCATGCACGCACTGCTTGGATCAAGGGCATTACAACACTGACAATAGCAGGTGCATAGCATTAGTTACCAGGGTGGGAGCAAGCATCAGAGAGTATATTAACATAACTTTGTATTCCAACCATTATGATTAAACAATGGTGTCACAACGAGTAGGGTATTTATTATACCAGTAATTTAGACCATAACTCTTTAATGATGTATGTTTCTGTAAGGGGATTCTGGGCTTTGTAGTCCTACTGATGTTGCACTATTATTCAGCATCCTCCCATCCATCCCCTTTCTACTTTTTCACTTCCTGTTCTCTCTATTGACCACTGCAACAAGATGATTATTATATAACTCATCCAGATTTTTTGTGTGTGTGAGATAATGTATTTTGGGCTTTGATTCGTTGTTGTACCTATAGTTTGACTTTGAAGTTGTATCTGTGCTGATCACATGATAACAACTATGCAAAACATCTGGAATTATTTAGCAGTTTAATTAGGAATCCTAAATAAACTGATAAATAATTCCAGATGTTTTGCATAGTTGTTATGTGTTTGAAAATGTAGATTTGGTAGATGCTGTGAGCGAAGTTGAATATAATTAGGTCAGGGGTCATGTCCTATAAAGTGTGGGAACTTTCAACTCACCAAGGCACCAATATTTCTACACCGGCACACCCCTCATAATTAAAGGGATATGAAACCCTAAATGTTTTTCTTTTACGATTCAGATAGAACATGCAATTTTTGCCACCAATCAGCAACCGCTACCCAGGCTGCTGAATCAAAAATGGTCTGGCTCCTAAACTTACATTCCTACTTTTTCAAATAAAGATAAAAAGGGAACGAAGAATTTTTTTTGTTGTGCGGTGCTAGCGTTTTCGGGGTTGACTTGAAGGAAAGGTGGCAACCCTAGTATTGTTTAATGCACTTTGGTTGAGGGTAGGTGATGCTATGTCCTAAGATACTTTAAATAGGCTAGGATTTGATCATTTTCTTGATAGTATACAATTATTTTGACCTGCAGTCAGGTATTAGCACTCATAGCCTGGAGTTGTCAGTCTATGCAGTACATGTAGGCCTCTTCTACAGGACATTTGCCCCTAAACTTTACAGTTTAAAAATTCTAAAAGAACCTCTCAGTTGCTACCGTTAATAGAAAAAAGCTGTTCAATAAATGTGACAAAAGAACTGCATTCTTTCTTTCATGATTCAGATAGAGCATGCAATTTTAAGCAACTTTCTAATTTACTCCTATTATAAAATTTTCTTCATTCTATTGGTATCTTTATTTAAAATGCAAGAATGTAAGTTTAGATGCCGGCCCATTTTTGGTGAACAACCTGGGTTGTTCTTGCTGATTGGTGGATAAATTCATCCACCAATAAAAAGTGCTGTCCAGAGGCTGAAACAAAAAAAAGCTTAGATGACTTCTTTTTCAAATCAAGATAGCAAGAGATATGAAGAGAAATTGATAATAGGAGTAAATTACAAAGTTGCTTAAAATTGCATGCTCTATCAGAATCACAAACGAAAATTTTTTTGGCTTTCAGTGTCCCTTTAAGCTGTATGCGTAGGATACACTATTTTCAATGCATTTTGAGACCACTGCATCCTTACATCATAATTTTAACAGCTACTGTAACTCATACATTATTTTTTTTTAAATAATCTTCCCCATGATGCCTCATTAGCACATTTATATAACTGACAAGTTATTAATGAGTAGAATATTATTAATACACAGAAGACCATTTCACACCAGCACATTTCTAAATCATTTACCCTTAGGCTGCACAATAGGACTGAGGGCTTAACACAGAAGGTTACACTACTATTTCTGGGTAGAATGTGATATACACAGTGCTTATTATATTCTGAGTAACTGTCTATGGGTCATTCGGTGCACCCAGTTAGTAGTACAATAAATAATGTGCTGTGGCTGGATGCCCCTGGAGCATAATGTGTTTTTGTGGTTACACACTGAGAGCTGTGACTGCAGGGCACAGGAGTGACATTAGATGCCCTTTTCTATTCCTGAGCTCTCTAGTGTCCAGGTGCCACCCTGGCATGCACTGAGCATTAGACATTTCCATCACATAGTCACAGTATGAGAGCCAAAACAGGCAGTGCCAGAGGGCAGCAGCAGGCACCTCAGACGTATGAATCTTCAATTATCCTCTTCCAGAATAACTGTTTGTCTTGCTATATCCTGCCATTACACAGGATGCTTTACTTAAATCAATCGGCATTTTAGAGCATTTCAGCTAGATGTGTATTTGCTGAATGCAGAGTGTGAAAAGCCTTACTGGTCTTGTGTGGGTGATAAGTGGGTCACAGTTTCTATTGACATATCTCCTTCATTAAATAAAAAAGGAGAATATAAATATTAATATGATTGTTTCTTGGTCTCTCCTGAATCTGTACTCTCACCATTAAATGCAATACGAATGTGCTGCCCCCCTACAGAGGGTTTGTATGCTCTGTAACCTCTGACTGATGTAACCTCCAGACAGCATTGGAAAAAAGAGCTGTGGTAAAGAGGTAATGGAAGGGGAGAGGGAGGAAGTGGATAGTTTGAAGGAAGAATAGATTGAATATTGAAGAGGACATAATTGGAAGCAAATAGTGCAAGGAGATGACAATGAAGTATGCAATGAATGGCACAGAAGAGAAGGACACAATGTCTGCAGCCAATACACTATAATGGGGATCCTTCAGTACCTCACTAACCTTATTGCTACTGCATTTAAAGGGATATGAAACCATATATTTTCTTGTGTTATTCAGAGCGAGCATACAACTTTAAAATAGTCTCCGATTTATTAAACTTGCTTTGTTTCCATGGTATTCTTTGTTGAACAGATACCTAGGTGGGAGTCTTGAGCACTAAATGGCAGGAACAGTGCTGCCAGGCCAGCTCGTGCTCTTACAAAAGGATAACATTCTTTCGAAACTGATGCCACATAGTGTTTCATACATGTTTTCATTCCTGAGCTCATGCCCCTGCTTTTCAACAAAAGATACCAAAAAAAACAAAGACATTTTGATAATAGAAGTAAATTCGAAAGTTGTTTTAAAATTAAATGTTCTATCATTAAAGAAAATATTGGAGTTTCATATATCTTTAAGACCTACAGCAAATGTATATAGTACTTCAAGAGAATGGGTGTGTGTGTGTGTATATATATATATATATATATATATATATATATGTGTATATATATATATATATATATATATGTGTATATATATATATATGTGTATATATATATATATATATATATATATATATATATATACTGTATAGATAAACACACACACATATTAGGGCTTAATGGTTAAGTCACATAATGGAGTTAAAATTCTTCAGTTCTCATAAGTGACTCCACCGGAGTGAGCACAAAGTTATCTATATGGCACAGATGAACTAACGCTGTCTATCCATAAAAAACTGTCAAAATGCACTGAGATAAGAGGCAGCCTTCAAGGGCTTAAAAATAAGCATATGAGTTTAGCTTTCAACAAAAAAATAACAAGAGAACAAAGCAAATTTGATTATTCAAGTAATTTGGAAAACTGTTTAAAATTGCATCCCCTATCTGAATCATGAAAGTTTAATTTTGGCTATAGACTGACCCAATTATGGATATATATGTAGAAGGGTTAGCCTTTGAATTAGAAATATATCATATATATATTTTGTTATATCATATATATTTTTTGGAGCTAAGTTACATGAAAAAGGGGCAAAATAAATAACCATAATAATATATTGCAAAGTTGTTTCATTGTGAAGAACTATTTTATATACAAATCTCAAGGTGTTTACTGTGCCTTTAATAATTCAACAAAAGTTATTATTTTACATCCAACACAGTTTGTACAATACTATATTAAACACCATCACTGCAATCACATTGCTCTAATATACCAAGCAGTAAAGGTGATGTGCAGCACAGTACATATCTAACAAATGAAGCAAGAGCATTATTACTGATGTATGTAGAGTGCACCAGATGTAGTGTTTTGGCTTTTCACTTTATTACCTTTATTTTTGGGATAAAGATTACTCACTACACACTGGTTAAATGATTTATCCTTACACACAGGTGGTGATATAGAAAAACAAATAAGAACAAGTCCTTATAAAATGAGTCCATATAGAGCTGAGGTTAAATTGTAGGTAAGAACAATAAGACGCGGTGGGACGTGTGGCTATTATCCGCTGTCACGGTCTGTGTTTCTCGGCACTGAACTTTATTTCTGCAAATTGGGACAGAATGCAGAGTGGAGAAGGGGCGGGCTGAGACAAGAAAACATCTGCAGCTATGTGCTTTTTCTTAGGCCAAGTACAATTCCCAGCCATCCCCAAAACCAGTATTAGACTGCAGAAGGTAGCTTTAAAGGGAAACTTTTAAAAATATGTTCATTGTCTTCATTGTCATTATTTTTATTAAAAAAAATATATATATATATAGTATCTCACAACAGTGAGTACACCCCTCACATTTTTCTAAATATTTTATTATATCTTTTCATGTGACAACACTAAAGAAATTACGCTTTGCTACAATGTAAAGTAGTGAGTGTACAGCCTGTATAACAGTGTAATTTTGTTGTCAAAATAACTCAACACACAGCTATTAATGTCTAAACCGTTGGCAACAAAAGTGAGTACACCCTAAGTGGAAATGTGTAAATTGGGCACAAAGTGTCAATATTTTGTGTGGCCACCATTATTTTACAGCACTGCCTTAACCCTCTTGGGCAAGGAGTTCACCAGAGCTTCACAGGTTGCCACTGGAGTCCTCTTCCACTCCTCCATGACAACATCACGGAGCTGGTGGATGTTAGAGACCTTGCACTCCCCCACCTTCCGTTTGAGGATGCCCCACAGATGCTCAATAGGGTTTAGGTCTGGAGACCATGCTTATCCAGTCCATCACCTTTACCCTCAGCTTCTTTAGCAAGGCAGTGGTTTTGGGTGTGTTTGGGTCGTTATCATGTTGGAATACTGCCCTGCGGCCCAGTATCCGAAGGGAGGGGATCATGCTCTGCTTCAGTATGTCACAGTACAAGTTGGCATTCATGGTTCCCTCAATGAACTGTAGCTTCCCAGTGCCGGCAGCACTCATGCAGGCCCAGACCATGACACTTCCACCACCATGTTGCCGCCACACGCGCTTGACACCATCTGAACCAAATACGTTTATCTTGGTCTCATCGGACCACAGGACATGGTTCCAGTAATCCATGTCCTTAGTCTGCTTGTCTTCAGCAAACTGTTGGCAGGCTTTCTTGTGCATCATCTTTAGAAGAGAAGATTCTGGGACGACAGCCATGCAGACCAATTTGATGCAGTTTGTGGCGTATGGTCTGTGCACTGACAGGCTGACCCCCCCCCCCCTTTAACCTCTGCAGCAATGCTGGCCGCACTCATACGTATATTTCCCAAAGACAACCTCTGGATATGACGCTGAGCACATGCACGCAACTTCTTTGGTTGACCATGGCGAGGCCTGTTCTGAGTGGAACCTGTGAAGCCGCTGTATGGTCTTGCCCACCGTGCTGCAGCTCAGTTTCAGGGTCTTGGCAATTTTCTTATAGCCTAGGCCATCTTTGTGTAGAGCAACATTTATTTTTTTTCCAGATCCTCAGAGAGTTCTTTTGCCATGAGGTGCCATGTTGAACTTCCAGTGACCAGTATGAGAGAGTGTGAGAGCGATAACACCAAATTTAACACACCTGCTCCCCATTCACACCTGAGACCTTGTAACACTAACAAGTCACATGACACCGGGGAGGGAAAATGGCTAATTGGGCCCAATTTGGACATTTCCACTTAGGATTGTACTCACTTTTGTTGCCAACGGTTTAGACATTAATGGCTGTGTGTTGAATTATGTTGAGGGGACAGCAAATTTACACTGTTATACAGGCTGTACATTCACTACTTTACATTGTAGCAAAATGTCATTTCTTCAGTGTTGTCACATGAAAAGATATAATAAAAAATTTACAAAAATTTGAGGGGTGTACTTACTGTTGTGAGATACTGTATATATTTTTACACTTGCTCTAAATTTCAAATAAGTAGTTTTTTGTTTTTGCTAATTTTTCCTGATGTCTGTATCATGTGACAGCCATCAGCCAATCACAGACTAATGTAAGCATTGTGAACTCTTGCACATGCCCAACAGAAGATGGCATCCTCAGAAAGTATGCCATATAAAAAGACAGTGCACAATTTGATGATAGAAAGAGATTGTAATTTTTTTTTAATTCCATGATCTATCTGAATCATGAAAGATATATATATATATATATATATATATATATATATATATATATATATATTAGTGGCACAAAAAAAATCCCCCATACTTTGCATATGGAATATATGGTTTTAATTTTCAGTAACATTTGTCTGTCCTGGTAGATATGTATATGGTATAAATGTACCAAGAGATATATATTGATATCTATAAACAATAAAGAATGTGCTATTTATACATTTTACTACTATTAGATGTTTTGAAGTTATGTAATAGCTTCTTCCAGATTTATTTTTTTACATTTAATTTTTAATTTTGTTTATTTAATATTTTGAATCATATGTTTGTTAGATATTTTGTATACCGTTTCCATGGTAACAGTTACCTTTGTAACATACTGGTCTTTTTGTAACATAAAAAGCGCTTGTTCTTTGTTAGTCACTATGCCTAATGGAACAGTAAATTGTCTGTTGAGAAACTGATGGAAGCACCCCCAACATGGCACACACATCTGACACGCTACTTGCAAAAAGTCAAAAGATGTGTGTGCCATGGTTGGGGGTGCTTCCATCAGGTGCAAGCTATGGAAGATAGATATGTGACAAACATATCCCTTTTTGATGGGCTCTTACACTACATTCAAAATAAACCCCCACTTATTCAATATCTGCTTCACACAGCATTAATCTATAAATCCTACATTTTTTAATTCACCATTTTAGTATTATTTCCATATGTGAGTAACCCACAGTTTTACAATACAGTATTGTTCAGCTGTTCCATACAGATTAACAATGAGGGTAAAATATTTCCTGTCTCATGATGCATAGATAGCCAAGGCAGAAAATAGATTGATCTGAGATGTCATTGCAGAAAATGACTTGTATTCTATTCATTATTATTATTAATAAAAGGGTTCAGTCTTTGTGTGCAAGAAACTGGCACCAGGGCAAGGACACCTCCTTGGTTTAATTTAGAAGTGAAGAAGATCCCTGCTCTGGCAGATGGGTAAAGCGGCATGATTATGTAAAAGTCTGACATAACTCCCCAGCCTTCAGAGATGCTCGTCTGCTCTCATTTGCCAGCCATTAACACACAGGCTCTGGGAGATAATTAGAAAACACCAGGACCAGGCAAAATAATCCCAATCATATCCCTCAACACTTTCCCTCCACTTACATACTTGTATTTATAAACACACATTTATATACACATATTATTTAATATGGATATTACATCCTGGTTATTAATGAGCATTCTTTAATATCTGTGTCAAATCTTATTATATGAGAGATCAGTTTGTACAGAGTTTGTTCCCAAATTCTTAAAACGTCAAACCAGTAGTCCTTATTTACGTATGGTGTCATTTAGGGTCTGGTGAATTGCTATAGCGGCCTTGTATTTATTTAGTCACAAATATTCTGCTATGTTGCTTAGTGGATAGGCTTTATTTGCTCAGAGCAACATTCGATGACCTATTATTTAGATTAAAGTTATTTCTGAACATTAATATACTTCTTTTTACTGGGTAGGGTCTGCTTTTGTCATCTCTTATAGGGTTTTATTTCAGACCCCTGTTCATTTGGAGAGCCCAACAGGATTTTGAAAGGGTTCTCCTAATACTCATTAATTTTTTGATAATCCTCTGAGCTGGTACATTGATGTGTGAATATATATAAATAAATACTTTATATAAAATATATAATAAAATATATACACAAACTCATAATGGTTAATGAGTAACCTTCTATATTCCTGCCAAACTTTATTGTACAAGAGATGAGTTTGTTTTCAATCTGTCTACAACTAAAGTGACACACTTGCATTACATAAAGGTATCTTGTAAAGATTGACCATGCAGTCTCTGTTTCTGTGGAATCATCATGCAGCCTATTGTATTATGTCCTGTAATCATCATGTAATCAGCAGCAATGCTGCTCTGTGAGACCTTACTGGCTCATAATTGAGGGTTGGAGGGCAAAGGAGAAACAAAATGGATTTGAAAGAGAGATGAGGGAGTGAGAGAATGAGAACAGCAATCTGCAGGAAATTAGCTGCAAGAAACATGGGTGACCCTTAAAACAGGTCACTAGAATATAATTGCTGAGAATAGAGATGGAATTGTGGAGATGTGTCTCTTTGGCGATACCTCTTAATTCATTGGTCAATCTAAGTAGCTGTCAAAAGGTGACACTGCAGAGAAATACTTCTTTATTCAAATATGAAAAACAAAATTAAAATATGTTTTGAGTGTATTTCACAGTTAAAATGAAAGTCAATCCTAGCATTGTACAAACGCTAGGAGTGACTATTGAAACAAATGAAGGGGACTTTCATTCATGAAGTATAAGATACTTCATGTAGAAAGCTCCTTTATTTGTTTCAACCGATTGCTGTTTTTAGCTGCTACAGCAGCCCACGGCTAAAAAAATGTTTGCTAAGAGGTGACGTTTTCACCTCTTAGCCAATAACTGTGCGGTAAATCCGGCTCCCATAGGCGCCAAGCCGGATTTACCGCACGGCTATTGGCTAAGAGGTGAAAACGTCACCTCTTAGCAAAACATTTTTTTAGCCGTGGGCTGCTGTAGCAGCTAAGAATGAAAGTCCCCTTTATTTGTTTCATTAGTCAATCCTAGCGTTTGTACAATGCTAGGATTGACTTTCACTTTAACACTGCCTGTACAAATGACTGTTTTGTTTTTTTAAAACGCTGTCAATTAGTCCTTAAAAGGACAGTGTACTTTAAAATTGTTTTTCCCTTAATGTGTTTTGAATGACTTATTAAAACAGCTGTAGAGTAAAAAAGTATGATAAATAGCTTCTTAATATTTAGTTTTGAATATGAAACAGCTGGTATTTTTCTCTAAAAAACGACAACACATCACAAATGTACTGAGTTTGCAGGGAAATCGGATTTCCTTATTTTATCACTTTCTGTACACACATGCTTCTTTATATTATCTCTGTCTGTATACCAACGTCCATCTTTTTTATAGCCTATACTTAAGTATAGAAACTTTTAGTATAGGTAGGGCTACCACAGTCTAATTTGGCTATTTCAATTGCTAATATAAAGGTAAAGGAGCTATTTGTAAACAATTTACTACACTCAAGCAGGTAAGATGGATCATCAGGAACAAATTAAAGGGGATACATTTTTAGGGTAAACTGTAACTTTAATGAGACATGGGGATCAAAACTAAACTTGAAAAACATACCTAGACAGAAGTGTAACTAGAATTCATTGGGCCTCAGTCTGAGGGACATACATACACATATAAACATACACACATAAATTCACATACACGCATATACATGTGTGTATATATACACACACACACACACACACACAAATACACATACACACACCAACACATGCACTCATATATAAATATACTCACAAACATAAAGGCATGTACACATACATACATACATGTACAAAGACATGCACAAAACACACATACACACATACAGACATGCACATACACACAGGCATGTATACACACATACCCTAGAGGGAACAAGCTTCTTTGAAATCTAATTCTGCATGAGCTGCATCAGGTTGGCCTCCTTAAAGGATGGGCCCTGTAGCAGTGGAGACCCTGAGACCCATGTAGTTACGCCCTTGTACTTAGGTAGTCTCAGGGGCTTTAATTCACTAAATGAGCACAATCAGTTGTAGATGCACTTTTATACAAAGTGAGTTACAGTTAGAGAGGCTCTCAAGCTTACAATCTAAATGAAGTACATGGAGAAGGTGAGAGAGAAGGAAACATAAGTA
Source organism: Bombina bombina (assembly GCF_027579735.1). NCBI lineage: Eukaryota > Metazoa > Chordata > Amphibia > Anura > Bombinatoridae > Bombina > Bombina bombina. Next base: position 1,112,115,770 of record NC_069499.1, on the reverse strand, counting down.
GTAGAGACATCTTAAAGTAAGATGTATGTTCGTGAACAGATATGTTTTTAAGGAACACAAAGTTTTTGAGACTAGAGGCAAGTCTGACTGAGTGAGGCAAGGAGTTCCATATGATAGGTGCAGTTCTAGAAAAGTCTTGTAGACGAGAGTGTATGGAAGTGATAAGTGATGAGGATAGAATAAGGTGTTGGGCAGAACGGAGGGGACGGGTTGGGGATTATTTGCAGACAAGGGCAGAGATATAGGAGGGTGCAGTGTTGGTGAGGGCTTTGTATGCCAGCAAAGGTGTTGGCAAAGAGGTTCAGCTGATGTTGAGCGATGCTGGCAGAGGCATTCATGATGGATTGCAGTGGGGGCAGGCGTTAGCTTTGGAGACCAGAGAAGAAATAATTGCATTAGTCAAGGCGAGAAATAAGGCAGTGGATAAGAATCTTACTTGTGTCTTGAGTTAGCTAAAGACTTAATGTGGGGACCAAAAGAAAGTTCTGAGTTGTGTGACCCCGAGGCAGCAGGCCTGAGGGGTAGGGGTGATGACAGTGCAGTGTTGTGTACATTAAATGAATTTTGGACAATGGGGAGATTGGTAGAGGGAGGAAATATGAGTCCAGTTTTAGAGATGTTAAGCTTAATATAGTGAGAATCTATGCAGGATGAGATGTTAGCTAGGCAGCTGTTGAGACGAGTCAGCAGAGAGGGTGCAGAAAGGTAGATGTCAGTGTTGTCAGCATAAAGCTGATACTGAAACCCACAGGACTTGAATAATGAGCCAAGAGATGATGTGTAGACTGAGAACAGAAAATTTCCTAGAACTAAGCCTTAAGGTACCCCAACAGAGAGGTTTAGAGGGGAAGAGGAGCCAGAGAAGGATACAATGAAAGTATGGTTAGAAATGTAGGAAGAGAGCCACAGTAGAGCTGTGTCACAAATACCCAAGGATTGAAGGGTCTGGAGCAGCAATGGATGGTCAACAGTGTCAAAGGCTGCAGAGAGGTCTAAAAGGATTAGCAAGGAGAAATGACCTTTAGACTTGGCAGTAAGTAGGTCATTTGTCACCTTGATGATGGCAGTTTCAGCATAGTGTTCGGGGGCGAAAGCCAGATTGCAAAGGATCGAGAAGATGGTTTGACAAGACAAAGTGTGATAAGTGTTTATAATAGTGATGTCGAGAATAGTTCACTGGCAAATAGTTCCCGGCGAACATCGCATGTTCGCGTTCGCCGCAAAGGGTGAACATATGCGATGTTCGGTCCGCCCCCTATTCGTCATCATTGAGTAAACTTTGACCCTGTACCTCACAGTCAGCATACACATTCCAGCCAATCAGCAGCAGACCCTCCCTCCCAGACCCTCCCACCTCCTGGACAGCATCCATTTTAGATTCATTCGGAAGCTGTATTCTTAGTGAGAGGAGGGACAGTGTAGCTGCTGCTGATTTAATAGGGAAATCGATAGCTAGGCTAGTGTATTCAGTGTCCACTACAGTCCTGAAGGACTCATCTGATCTCTGCTGTAAGGACAGCACCCCAAAAAGCCCTTTTTAGGGCTGGAACATCAGTCTGCTTTTTTTTTTTCCTGTGTAATCTAATTGCTGTTGCCTGCCTGCCAGCGTGTGTGTCAAGCTCACAGCGTATACTGTGCCCACTTGCCCAGTGCCACCACTCATATCTGGTGTAACAGTAGTGTACATTTAATAAAAACAACACTTTTTTGACTGTGAAATAATAGCAGTCAGTTTCCTTCACACGTGTGCATTTCAGTGCCTGCCAGGGCACAGTGTCACCCCAGTGCAACTCATATCTGGTGCAACAGTAGTGTACATTAACCCCTTAATGACCACAGCACTTTTCCATTTTCTGTCCGTTTGGGACCAGGGCTATTTTTACATTTCTGCAGTGTTTGTGTTTAGCTGTAATTTTCCTCTTACTCGTTTACTGTACCCACACATATTATATACAGTTTTTCTCGCCATTAAATGGACTTTCTAAAGATACCATTATTTTCATCATATCCTATAATTTACTATAAAAAAATTATAAAATATGAGGAAAAAAGAAAAAAAACACACACTTTTTCTAACTTTGACCCCCAAAATTTGTTACTCATCTACAACCACCAAAAAACACCCATGCTAAATAGTTTCTATATTTTGTCCTGAGTTTAGAAATACCCAATGTTTACATGTTCTTTGCTTTTTTTGCAAGTTATAGGGCCATAAATACAAGTAGCACTTTGCTATTTCCAAACCATTTTTTTTTCACAATTAGCGCTAGTTACATTGGAACACTGATATCTGTCAGGAATCCCTGAATAGCCATTGAATATATATATTTATTTTAGAAGACATCCCAAAGTATTGATCTAGGCCCATTTTTGTATATTTCATGCCACCATTTCACCACCAAATGCGATCAAATAAAAAAAATTGTCAACTTTTTCACAAACTTTAGGTTTCTCACTGAAATTATTTACAAATAGCTTGTGCAATTATGGCATAAATGGTTGTACATTTTTCTCTGGGATCCCCTTTGTCCAGAAATAGCAGACATATATGGCTTTGACGTTGCTTTTTGATAATTAGAAGGCCGCTAAATGCCACTGCGCACCACACGTGTATTATGTCCAGCAGTGAAGGGGTTAATTAGGGAGCATGTAGGGAGCTTTTTGGGGTAATTTTAGCTTTAGTGTAGTGTAGTAGACAACCCAAAGTATTGATCTAGGCCCATCTTGGTATATTTCATGCCACCATTTCACCGCCAAATGCGATCAAATTTAAAAAAAAAAGTTACATTTTTCCAAATTTTAGGTTTCTCACTGAAATCATTTACAAACATTTTGTGCAATTATGGCACAAATGGTTGTAAATGCTTCTCTGGGATCCCTCTTTTTCAGAAATAGCAGACATATATGGCTTTGGCATTGCTTTTTGGTAATTAGAAGGCCGCTAAATGCCGCTGCGCACCACATTATGCTCAGCAGTGCAGGGGTTAATTAGGGAGCTTGTAGGGTTAATTTTAGCTTTAGTGTAGTGTAGTAGACAACCCCAAGTATTGATCTAGGCCCATTTTGGTATATTTCATGCCACCATTTCACCGCCAAATGCGATCAAATTAAAAAAAATAGTCAACTTTTTCACAAACTTTAGGTTTCTCACTGAAATTATTTACAAACAGCTTGTGCAATTATGGCACAAATGGTTGTAAATGCTTCTCTGGGATCCCCTTTGTTCAGAAATAGCAGACATATATGGCTTTGGCGTTGCTTTTTGGTAGTTAGAAGGCCACTAAATGCAACTGCGCACAACACATGAATTATGCCCAGCAGTGAAGGGGTTAATTAGGTAGCTTGTAGGGAGCTTGCAGGGTTAATTTTAGCTTTAGTGTAGAGATCAGCTTCCCACCTGACACATCAGACCCCCTGATCCCTCCCAAAGAGCTCTCTTCCCTCCCCCACCCCACAATTGTCCCCGCCATCTTAAGTACTGGCAGAAAGTCTGCCAGTACTAAAATAAAAGGTATATATATATATATATATATATATATATATATATATATATATATATAGGATATTTACATATGCTGTTGTGTAGGATCCCCCCCTTAGCCCCCAACCTCCCTGATCCCCCCCAAAACAGCTTCTTAACCCTCCCCCTCTGCCTTATTGGGGGCCATATTGGGTAACCAGTACCCAGTTTGCAAATAAAATGTTTTTTTTTATCTTTATTTCATTTTTCTGTAGTGTAGCTTCCCCCCCCCCAGACCAATCCCCCACCCACTCCCAGATCACTTAGATTTCCAAGTACTAAATATTTTGAACCCCTTTCTCCCACTTAGAAAAACATTTTTTTTCTGTAGTGTAGCGGTTCCCACCCGCTCCCTCCCCGTGCACGCGCCCGCCCGCCTCCTCCCGTGCACGCGCGTGCGCCCCCGGCGATCCCGCCCCCCTCTCTGACAAGGACCACATCGATGGCCGCCCACCCGCCTCCCACTTCAGCTCCCACCCACCAACGAATGCGGCCATCGATGCCCGGTGCAGAGAGGGCCACAGAGTGTCTCTCTCTGCACCGGAGGGGTAAAATTTGTTATTGCAGGATGCCTCGATATCGAGGCATCCTGCAATAACCGGAAAGCAGCTGGAAGCAATCAGGATCGCTTCCAGCTGCTTTCCAAACCGAGGACGTACGCCATACGTCCTCAGGCGTTAACTGTATTTTTTCTGAGGACGTATGGCATACGTCCTCGGTCATTAAGGGGTTAAAAAAAAGAAAAGAAATTTGACTGTAAAATAATAGCAGTCAGTTTCCTTCACACGTGTGCGTTTCAGTGCCTGCCTGCCAGGGCACGGTGTCACACCAGTGCAACTCATATCTGGTGTAACAGTAGTGTACATTAAAAAAAATATAGAAATTTGACTGTGAAATAATAGCAGTCAGTTTCCTTCACACGTGTGCGTTTCAGGGCCTGCCAGGGCACAGTGTCACACCAGTGCAACTCATATCTGGTGTAACAGTAGTGTACATTTAAAAAAATAAATAAAATTTGGACTGTAATAGATTGAATAGCAGTTAGTTGTCTGCAAGTGTGTGTGTCAGGCCTACAGCGTCTACTCTGCCAACTTCTGCCAGTGCACAGTGCCACTCATATCTGTTGTCACAGTAGCTTGCACGCATAGTACCACTAATCGGAAAAAAAAAATGACAGGCAGAGGCAGGCCACCCCGCAGGGGCCGTCGTGGTCGTGGTGCTGTGATTTCCTTTGGCCCTAGAATAATGCCCAGTGTTCAGAGGCCACGTACCCTGAACTCGAAAAGTTCTGAGGACATAGTTGACTGGCTAACACAGGACACCCAATCTTCTACAGCTTCAGCTCGGAACCTTGACGCACCATCCTCCTCCAGCTTAGCTTCAGGCACCTCTCAAGTTACCACTCGCCCGCCTGCCGCCACCACCAACACTAGCACCACAGCCGCTTCACTTGATCTGTCAGAGGAGTTATTTACACATCAGTTGGAAGAAATGAGTGATGCGCAACCATTATTGCCAGAGGATGTAGATAACAGGGATATGTCTCAGTCAGGCAGCATTACACACAATGAACGTACGGTGTGATGATGATGATGTTGTACCCACTGCTGCTTCCTTTGCTGAGTTGTCAGATACAAGTGAAGTGGTTGATGATGACGATGCGTCCGTGGATGTCATGTGGGTGCCCGCTAGAAGAGAAGAAGAACAGGGGGAAAGTTCAGATGGGGAGACAGAGGAGGAGGAGACGAGTTGGAAGCAGGGGGAGGTCGTCGCAAGGAGCTAGTGGCACAGTCAGACAGCATGCATCGGCACCCGGGGTCAGCCAGACAGCACACCAATCAACGCATGCTGTTGCCACCACCAGAATGCCGTCATTGCAGAGCTTAGGTCCAACCTTGTGCAAATGGGGAGTTTGCGGTTGTGCAAATGGACTGTTTGCGGTTGTTTGCGGTGCGTTAAACAGGGAGTTTGGTCTGTCACTGTGAAGCGGGCATAACCCTTACACTACCTGATCGATACAACATCATACCTGATGTTTTAAAGCACGTTATTCCAAACAATTTAGGAATGTTAGGTGATTTATGCCCTTTATGGATTAAAACCAGACTCTGCATCAACTATGTAATTTTCCATGTGAGTTTTGCCATGGATCCCCCTCCGGCATGCCACAGTCCAGGTGTTAGTCCCCTTGAAACAACTTTTCCATCACTATTGTGGCCAGAAAGAGTCCCTGTGGGTTTTAAAATTCGCCTGCCCATTGAAGTCTATGGCGGTTTGCCCGGTTCGCCGATTCGCGAACATTTGCGGAAGTTCGCGTTCGCCGTTCGCGAACTGAAAATTTTAGGTTCGCGACATCACTATTTATAAACAATCCTCTCAAGATGTGTACAAGAGAGGGGAAGAAAAGAGATTTGGTGATAGTTGCAAGGGGATGCTGGATAGAGTGAAGGATTTTTAAGAATAGGTGTGATTAGAGCATGTTTGAGGGGTGATGTAAATGTACCAGATTAAGATTGACTTATTTTGTTAAATAAGCTTAATTCTCATGATACCCTTTGGTAAATAAGGATTAATGCACTACTGGGAGCTAGCTGAACCAATAACAATCGGCAACTAGCTCCCAGTAGATAATTGCTGTTCCTGCGCCTCAGCTATCATAGCTTTTCAATAAAGGATACCAAGTAATAGATCATAAATAGAAAGTAAATTTTTGGCAAATAAGTCAAAACTTGAAACGATAGAACAAATGGCACCACATAGCAACTGTAATATTAAATATTAAATAAAACAAGTGTGGGGAGTAGGCTGTTTTAATTTAATAGGGCTGAGTCATAAATTTAGACAAAGCTAAACCTGTTTAAAGGTTTGAAAATGCAGACCCTTAAAATGTATATTGAATAAACTTGAGAAAAGAAGAGATTTGTAGTGACCTAATAAGTAACTACACAAGAGACAGGGATATCAGCATTTTCTTTTTTATTTGGTTATAATAACCTTAGCAATCATCCCCATTTGGGGAAAAAACACACAGTGCAATAAAGTTCATGCAAGCCTATACCAGATAGAGACCCTGATACTTGGCTAAGCATAAGAACCACATCCAGAAAGTACACGGTAAAGCTAAGGTCATTCAGTCCTAGGACATCAGTTTGCAACATTCACACATAGATCAAGCACTTAAAAAACCAAATCAACAAACAACACTTCTAACAGCGGATGGCAGTGCAGAATCTGCACTAATTGGCCATCATGTTTATCCTTTTTAGCAAACATAGATCCTCATGGGTTAACATGATGGCCAATTAGTGCAGATTCTGCACTGCCATCCGCTGTTAGAAGTGTTGTTTGTTGATTTGGTTTTTTAAGTGCTTGATCTATGTGTGAATGTTGCAAACTGATGTCCTAGGACTGAATGACCTTAGCTTTACCGTGTACTTTCTGGATGTGGTTCTTATGCTTAGCCAAGTATCAGGGTCTCTATCTGGTATAGGCTTGCATGAACTTTATTGCACTGTGTGTTTTTTTCCCGAATGGGGATGATTGCTAAGGTTATTATAACCAAATAAAAAAGAAAATGCTGATATCCCTGTCTCTTGTGTAGTTACTTATTAGGTCACTACAAATCTCTTCTTTTCTCAAGTTTATTCAATGTAATATTAAATAGATTGAATGCAGACCCAGACTAAACTCACACTTAAAGGTATATGAAACCCAAAAAAACATTTTTTCATGATTCAAATAGAGCAGGCAATTTTAAGCAACTTTCTAATTTTACTACTATTATCAATTTTTCTTCATTCTTTATTTGAAAAACAAAACTGGAATGTAAGCTTAGGAGCCGGACCATTTTTTGTTCAGCACCTGGGTAGTGCTTGCTGATAGGTGGCTATGAATTGCATTTCAAATCCCTTTAAATAGCACCTAAATAGAGCAAATATGCGCAGGTTTGTATTCTTAGTAATCTGCACACTGATACTCAGCACAAGCGTTTACCTCTAAATAAGTCTTCCCAATCACAAAAGGAAGGAACTGGATACCAAATATAGATTTTTTTTTTAAATATATATATATATTTTTTTTGTTAATTTAACAAAGATTGTTACAAGATATAAGAAATATGTCCAACGTATTGAAAATTATCCAAGTTCAATCAGGTATACAAATACACAATGGTCAAGCACATTAGACATGTTAAAGGGACATTAAACACTATCACCTAGATTTAGAGTTAGCCGTCAAAAGCAGCGTTAAGGGGTCCTAACGCTGCTTTTTACTGCCCGCTGGTATTTAGAGTCAGGCAGGAAAGGGTCTAACGCTCACTTCCTCACCGCGACTCCAGGCTACCGCAGATCCCCTTACGCCAATTGCGTATTTGGAGTCTTGGGAGAAGTGAGCGGTAGACCCTCTACCGACAAGACTCCTACCGACAAAAAAAGTCAGTAGTTAAGAGCTTTATGGGCTAACGCGTATAAAGCTCTTAACTACTGTGCTATAAAGTACACTAACACCCATAAACTACCTATGTACCCCTAAACCGAGGCCCCCCCACATCGCCGCCACTATAATAAAAATTTTTAACCCCTAATCTGCCGACCGGACACCGCCGCCACCTACATTATCCCTATGAACCCCTAATCTGCTGCCCCTAACATCGCCGACCCCTATATTATATTTATTAACCCCTAATCTGCCCCCCCCCCCAACGTCGCCGCTACCTAACTAATTATTAACCGCTAATCTGCCGACCGGACCTCGCCGCTACTATAATAAATGTATTAACCCCTAAACCTCCGCACTCCCGCCTCGCAAACACTAGAATAAATAGTATTGACCCCTAATCTGCCCTCCCTAACATCGCCGCCACCTACCTACAATTATTAACCCCTAATCTCCCGCCCGCACCGTCGCCGCTACTATAATAAAGTTATTAACCCCTAAACCTAACTCTAACCCTAACCCTAACACCCCCCTAACATAAATATAATTTAAATGAAACAAAATAATATTCCTAAAATTAACTAAATTAATCCTATTTAAAACTAAATAATTACCTATCAAATAAACCCTAATATAGCTACAATATAACTAATAATTACATTGTAGCTATTTTAGGATTTATATTTATTTTACAGGCAACTTTGTATTTATTTTAACTAGGTACAATAGCTATTAAATAGTTAATAACTATTTAATAGCTACCTAGTTAAAATAAGTACAAAATTACCTGTAAAATAAATCCTAACCTAAGTTACAAATACACCTAACACTACACTATCATTAAATTAATTAAATAAATTACCTACAATTAGCTAAATTAAAATACAATAAAATAAACTATTCTATAATACAAAAAAACAAACAAACACTAAATTACAAAAAATAAAAAAGAATTACAAGAAGTTTAAACTAATTACACCTAATCTAAGCCCCCTAATAAAATAAAAAATCCCCCCAAAATAAAAAAATGCCCTACCCTGTTATAAACTACCAATGTAATCAGCTCTATTACCAGCCCTTAAAAGGGCTTTTTGTGGGGCATTGCCCCAAAGTAATCAGCTCTTTTACCTGAAAATAAAAATACAATACCCCCCCAACATTACAACCCACCACCCACATTACCCCTACTCTAACCCACCCAAACCCCCCTTAAAAAACCTATCGCTAACCCCCTGAAGATCTCCCTACCTTGAGTCGTCTTCACCCAGCCGAGCTGAATTCTTCATCCAAGGTGTGCAGAGGAGGTCCCCCATCCAGTAGAAGTCTTCATCCAAGTGGGGCAAGAAGAGGTCCTCCATCCGGTAGAAGTGTTAATCCAGGCGGCGTCTTCAATCTTCATCCATCTGGAGCGGAGCCATCTTCAAAGGAGCCGACGCGGAGCCATCCTCTTCAACCGACGACTTTCCGACAAATGAAGGTTCCTTTAAGGGATGTCATCCAAGATGGCGTCCCTTCAATTCCGATTGGCTGATAGAATTCTATCAGCCAATCGGAATTAAGGTAGAAAAAATCTGATTGGCTGATGCAATCAGCCAATCAGATTGAAGTTCAATCCGACTGGCGGATCCAATCAGCCAATCGTATTGAACTTGCATTCTATTGGTTGTTCCGATCAGCCAATAGAATGCGAGTTCAATACGATTGGCTGATTGGATCAGCCAATTGGATTGAACTTCAATCTGATTGGCTGATTGCATCAGCCAATCAGATTTTTTCTACCTTAATTCCGATTGGATGATAGAATTCTATCAGCCAATAGGAATTGAAGGGACGCCATCTTGGATGACGTCCCTTAAAGGAACTTTCATTCGTCGGGAAGTCGTCGGTTGAAGAGGATGGCTCCGCGTCGGCTACTTTGAATATGGCTCTGCTCCGCTCCGGATGGATGAAGATTGAAGACGCCGCCTGGATGAACACTTCTACCGGATGGAGGACCTCTTCTTGCCCTGCTTGGATGAAGACTTCTACCGGATCAAGGACCTCCTCTGCGCACCTTGGATGAAGAATTTGGCTCGGCTGGGTGAAGATGACTCAAGGTAGGGAGATCTTCAGGGGGTTAGCGATAGTTTTTTTTTAAGGGGGGTTTGGGTGGGTTAGAGTAGGGGTATGTGGGGGGGGGGGTAATGTATTTTTATTTTCAGGTAAAAGAGCTGATTACTTTAGGGCAATGCCCCGCAAAAAGCCCTTTTAAGGGCTGGTAATAGAGCTGATTAAAAAAGGAGGATAATAGAAACTGGAAATTTGGAACTGATCCGGTATCCCATCCCTCAGAACATAAGAGGCGTTGCCATATTTTAGAATTATTTTATTTTATTAAAAACAATAACAACCTGCTGCTGTTGGCACTATTTTACTGCCTGCAATTGTGTGTTTTCAATATGCATCTCACCCCAACAATGCTAGGGAGGTAGGTTCACAGGAACGAGTATTGTTGGGGTTTCTTTAGGAAATGTATTTTGTCCATCTGCAAAAAGAAATGTCCTCTTCTCTTTTTATAAAACATTTTATACTCTTTGCTAGGTCCCTAGCTGTTCTTAACATGTTTTAACTTATAATTAACACAGTTTTCATTTAGTGAATATGCTAAAACTTTATTTACTTGTTTTTATGATGCAAATACAATTGTGGATATCTTAGTCATCAAATGGCTTTGTTTTCCATTTTAATTTGTATAATTCTTAATATTACTTTGTGGTGTAGTCATGTTTCCTAGACGCATTGTGGGACTGGAATGTGGGAGCCAGGTTAAACAGCTTGTTGGGAGTATCCCATTGGCATTTTGTGGGGTTAGCTATACCGGAAGGGGAGAGATCAATGAGAATTGTGGGAGGGGCTTAGTTAAGAGTATGTGGTCACAAGTGAATGGTGGGTATGTCTGGGCAGGCTATAGGCATGGATCATGCTGTCACTTCAAACCAGGGCACAGAGAGGCTGTGGGATAGAAGCAGGACAGACCTCTCAACCTGTGACAGTCATGCAGAATGCTGAACAGTTCCAGAGGTATGATGTTTTAGTTCACAGAGAAAGACTAAAATATCCCGCCCCCTGCACTGGCACAACCAGTCAAGCGTGAGCTAGGGTTGTCAATAACCCCAGTTCGAATATTATAGAGGTGATTTCAATCTGCCACCTCTGAGGTGGAGGAAACAGGGGTCTTTGTTTTTTAAATTGAAGACTCTTGTAAGTGAGCCTACACCTCAAGGGTTCTAAAGCTGCAAATGCATAAATGAGCCCCTTTATAGATAATTGCTTCTCATCTAGTACAGTAGTTTTCCATGTGAAGATTTCAAGTATCGTTTTAACATACAAACACTATATTGATTTTGTAATAAAACGTGGTAATTGTAATATTTTAGTTATGTTTCATTTGTTTTGTTTTTTATCAATCCAATAAGGGATTGTGTTTATTAGCAAATTAATTACTCATGCATGCAAAATGGTGTGTGAACAGTCAAAAATAATTTTCCAAGCTTAGCATCTTAAGGTTTTTGGCAATGTGCAGGTCAAATAATAAAAAAAAAAACTTTCAAAACTGGGGTCCCTAATGTATTGTAAAAGCCTTGAGTTTGGAAAACATGGTGTGACCATTCGTATGGAAGATTTTCAGATTACAGGCACTGTCTATAAATCTGCAGTTCATACTGGGTTTTGCCTTATGCCGTGATTTCACACAGGTGTTGCTTGCCATGGTCTTTAAATATTCCTCTCACATATTGCTCTGATTGTATTGATTCAATCTGTCTGTGCTCTTGGAGGGATTATCATTTCGGCTTATATTTGTGTATGTCCCCTGCTGTCTCTCGACCTGCCTGTGGACCACAACTCTGCCAATACCTGTGCATGACTGCTTGCATGCACCTCATTATTGGTAACTACCTTACTGTTACTTGCTGCCTTAAAACCTGTGTATGACCTGCTTGTTTTACTGGTCTGTGCCTATAGAAACTTGCTATAGTTTTACATATTGCTGCCTGCATACCTGTTCATGACTGATTGTGTTACCAGACTGTACATATTAAAGACAAATATTTTTCTTTCATGATTCAGATAGAGCATATGATCTCTTGGTATCCATTGTTGAAGGAGCAGCTATGCACTACTGTGAGCTAGCTGAACACATCTGATAAGCCAATGAAAAGAGACATTTAATGTACAGCCACTAATTAACAACTAGCTCCCAGTAATGCATTGCTGCTCCTAAACCTACATAGGTATGCTTTCCAGCTAAAGATACCAAGAGAATGAAACAAATTAGATAATATAAGTTTTTTTTTAAATCAAATGTTCTGTCTGTTATCAGGAAAAAAAGTAATTTGGGTTTTATGACCCTTTAAATACTGCTAGAAGTTTAGCCTCTTGCTGCTTAAATACCATGTAATTAATGTGCTTTTAGAAATCTGAAACCAGTCGTACAATATATCTTGTTCCAGCTAACTTATTTGCCATTTTCAGGTCTGAATTTTTGTAACCGGATTGCTCCAGCTTTTCGGTTACTCTTGTTCTAGTTACCATTTGTCATTTACTTAGAATACATAATCTGATTGCTGCTTCACTTAAAAGGACAGTCAACTCAAATATTTTTATTGTTTTAAAAGATAGATAATCCCTTTATTACCCATTCCCCAAATTGCACAGAAAACATGGTTATATTAATACACTTTTTACCTCTGTGATTACCTTGTTTCTAAGCATCTCCTGAGGGCCCACTGATAGGGTTGCCACCCGTCCCTTAAAATACAGAACACTTATAAGTTACACATGCCGCAGGGTGTGCAGGGAGGAATATGAATAGTGCTGTCCAGAAACAATACATGTTCCTCCCTGCACACCCTGCAGCATGTGTAACTCATAAGTGTCCAGGAAAACATGGCTGAGGTGGCAACCCTACCCACTGATCACATGACTTTATCTATTGACTTGCATTTAAGCCAATTAGTGCTGTGTTGTTAGAATCCACGGGCATCAGCACAATGTTATTTATATGACTCACATGAACTATCTTCCCCTGATGTGAAAAGCAAATACAAAAGCATGTGATCACGGGGCTGTCTTTAGGGACTTAGAAACTGAAATTTAGAGGTTTAAATGTTATAAAGTAATATAACCATGTTTTTTGTGCAAAGCTGGGGAATGGGTAGTAAAGGCATTGTATATCTTTTTAAACAATAACAATTTCCTTCCATAAGGCAGGGAGAGTCCACAACCTCATTCCTTACTGTTGGGAAATACAACACCTTGCCACCAACACCTGGCCACAAGGAGGAGGCAAAGACACCCCAGCCAAAGGTTTAAATATCTCTGCTACTTCCCCTATCCCCCAGTCAGTCTTTGCCTTTTGTCACTATAGGAGGTGGCAGAGAAGTGTCAGAAGATTTGGATAGTCCTGTAATGGGTATGTTCCCTTCAAAAAAAGTACTTGAGTTTTTAGTAATCATGTCAACCTCTCAGTGAGAGTATTAATGAAAGTTAGAGTCTGGAGATGCAGGGAAAGTCTTTCTGCAATCCCATCCAGACTGCTGCTTAACAGCTCCCGGGCAATCAGTGTTGAGGAGTTTCACTGCTTGCTGTTACATATTCAAGTCCATGTCAGAGGCATCGCTGCAAAACTGTCACACTCGAGAGGCTGTGCCTGTTCCACAGCATGGATCTTGAAGGTAAGATCATTTTATATATACTCTTTTGCTATACAGGGTCACAGTGTGGCTCCTTTATGCCTCGATAGGATCAAGGGTTAATATCTCCTTCAGGGAGATTATTTGAACAGAAAGGGGTTGTTTATAACTGCTTTTATGTGAGAGTCATACACTGTGTTCTTTTGGCTTGGAACAAACAGGTTTCGCTTTCATTTGGTGTGTTGCGCAGCTCATAGCTTGGCGCCTTTATCATAGCATGGGAAGTCCTCTCCTACGCACTACGTGACCGGGTGCAATCTTTTCGTTTTTCCTACGATATTGCTGCGAACATCGCTCCTAAGGAGAGGGTTTTCTCTGTTAGCTGTCTGGGTCTAGGAGGTGGTGAGTGACCCAGCCATTGGGATTATAAAGGTGCCATTTTTTTTAATAAAGTGTTTACCTTTTGTCTGTCCTTCTGTGAATATATCCTAGCTATGGAGGACTCTATTACATTAGAATGTTCCACTCCTTCTGTACTGATTAATAATTCCTGCTTATATTGTGAGGAGGCTGTGGTTTGCACGCCTGCTCAATTTTGTTCCATTTGCCTAAGCACTGTTCTAAAGTCTAAGAAGGGAGACAAGGCTGCTAATACTCATAGCACTATTAGCCCCTCTGAGCCGTCTACCTCTCAGGAATCTGGGTCCCGAGAAATTACTACCCTTTCTACACTACCCGCTCCACATACAGTTCCTCGCGGCCAAACTAATCCTCCATCTAGAGGGGGCTTTTTTCCTGTGGACTTTACCGCGCAGTAACAATCGGCGGTGTCTGCGACCCTGAGTGCCTTACCTTGCTCTAACAAACGCAAGAGAAAGGTTAAAAATAGTTCTCCTGACTTAGTCATCTAAATATTTGTCGGATTTAGCTACTATGTCCCAGCTATCCGAGGATGAGTTAACCTCTGTAGCTTCAGAGGATGACCTTTCTGAGTCGGAGACTTCAGTTTCTAAACTTCCTTCAGCGGAGGAACCCTTTTTTAGATTTAAAATTGAGCATCTGTGTTTTTTATTAAAGGAGGTTCTTTCTACGCTAGAGGTTCCAGAGTCTGACTTTTCCTGTGCCAGTTAAGATGGCGAACATTATTAGTAATGAATGGGAAAAAATAGGAACTTCTTTTTCCCCCTCGTCTACTTTTAAAAATGATTCCCGGTCCCTGACTCTCAATTAGACTTGTGGGGTTCCATCCCTAAGGTGGATGGCGCTATTTCTACGCTGGCTAAGCGTACTACTATCCCTCTGGAGGATAGTTCTTTTTTTAGAGAGCCCATGGATAAGAAAATGGAAACTCTTCTGAGGAAGATGTTTAAACTTACGGGTTTTTATTTCAACCGGCAGCAGCTGCTGCTGCAGCTACCTACTAATGCGACACTCTGTCGGAGCTCATTGAGGTGGAGACTTCCCTCAAGGATTTTCAAGAGAGAATTAAGGCTCTAAGAATTGCTAACTCCTGTGACGCAAATATGCAGATTATTCGCATTAATGCAATAGCTTCTGGCTTTGCGGTTCTAGCCCTCCGGGCTCTCTGGTTGCAGTCTTGGTCTGTGGATATGACTTCTAAATCCAGACCAGATTTTATTTGGTCCAGGGCTGGACTCCATTATTTCTACGGTTACCGGAGGGAAAGGTGCCTTCCTACCGCAGGATAAGAAAAATAGGCCTAAGGGACGGCAAATGTCTAATCTTCGTTCTGAGAAATCACAATGACGACAATCTTCCTCCAAGTCCGAGCAGCCCAAGAGTACTTGGAAGCCGGCTCAGTCCTGGAATAAGTCCAAACAGACTAAGAAGCCTGCCAAGAACAAATCGGCATGAAGGGGCAGCCCCCGATCCGGTATCGGATCAAGTAAGGGGCAGACTGTCTTTTCTTTCAGACGCTTGGTTCCAGGATGTACAGGACCCTTGGGTCCTGGAGGTTGTATCTCATGGATACAGGATAGGATTCAAGTGTCATACGCCCAGGGGCAGATTCCTTCTCTCCAGGACGTGGTTTGTGGATCTGTTGGGGATGTCCTCATCTCAGTGGAGGTTACCTTGTCACAGGGTCCTTTTGTTCATCAAAACCTAAAAGGTTGACTGCTTAGTCTTAGCCAAGAGAGGTTTTTCTGAGAGTGTTATCGACACTCTGGTTCAAGCTCGTCAGCCAGTTACTCATCGTATCTACCATAAAGTGTGGCGGACTTACTTGTACTGGTGTGAAGAGCGTGGCTTTTCCTGGCATAAGGTTAAGGTTGCCAGAATTTTATCTTTTCTCCAGGATGTTCTGGAGAAGGGTCTGTCTGCTAGTTCCCTGAAGGGACAGATATCGGCCCTGTCAGTGTTACTGCACAAAAGTTTGGCTGAGCTTTCCGGATGTGCAGTCCTTTGTTAAGGCTCTGACTAGGATCAGACCTGTGTTTAGATCTGGGGCTCCACCTTGGAGCCTAAATTAGACTTGTGCACAATTTAAATAATTCGGTTTGTTTCGATTCGGGTCGTAAAATTTTTTTTTTATGTTAAACCGCTGCCACTAAATAAAGCTATTGACCCCTAAATCGCAATCCCTCAACATCACTAAGACTGCCTAAACCTATTAACCCCTAAACCGCACCCCCCACATCGCCAACACTAACTAAACCTATTAACCCCTAAACCGCTGTTCACAAACATTGCCAATACTAACTAAACCTATTAACCCCTAAACTGCCGGCCCCCACATCGCAACAACCTAATTTAAACTATATTAACCCTTAAACCTAACACCCCCTAACCCTAACACCCCCTAACTTTAACATAATTAAAATATAACTAAATTAAAGTTACAATTATTAACTAATAATACCTATTTAAATCTAAATACAAAGTAATTTACCTATATTAACCCCTAAACCCAACACCTCCTAACCCTAAACCTAACATCACCTAATTTTAACATAATAAAAATATAACAAAAGTTACAATTATTGACTAATAAAACCTTCAGATATTGTAGCTATCTTAGGTTTTATTTTTATTTCAAAGGTAATTTTGTATTTACTTTAACTAGGTAGTTAGTAACTAGTTAATAACTATTTACTAGTCTATCTAGTTAAATTAAATACAAACTTAACTGTGAAATAAAAATAAAATCTAAGCTGCCTTACACTAAATCATACCATTACCAAATAAAAAAAAACTACCATTACAAAAAATAAAAAACAGTAAAATTACAAAAAATTAAAAAAACCTACAATTACAAAAAACGAAATTATCCAAAACAATAGAAAGTATTCCTATTCTAATAACCTTAAAAATAAAAAAAAAACACCCCAAAATAAAAAATCTCTAAGCTATAATAAACTACCAAGGGCTCTTAAAATGGCCTTTTGGTGGCCCTTAAAAGGGCCTTTTGTAGGGCATTGCCCTAAAGTTAACAGCTCTTTTGTTACAAAAAAACACCCCCCTAACAGTATACAAACCCCCACCCACCAAACCCATAAAATAGAAATAAAGTAAAACCTAATCTACCCATTGCCCTGAATAGGGTATTTGTATGGGCATTGCCCTTAAAAGGGCATTTAGCTATTTTGCTGCCCAAGCCCTAATCTAAAAATAAAAAACCACCCCAAAACGAAAAAAAATCATTACACAAAATAACAAACAAATTATCAAAAATTATAAAAATTATTCCTATTCTAATATCCATTTAAAAAAAAAAAAACACCTCAAAATAAAAAATCTAATCTAGAATAAACTACCAATGGCCCTTAAAAGGACCTTTTGTAGGGCATTGCCCTAAAGATGTCAGCTCTTTTTCTGAAAAAAAAATTACAAACACCCACTAACATTACAAACTGCCACCCCCCCAACCCACAATATAAAAAATATATCTAAAAACCTAATCTACGCATTGCCCATAAAAGGGCATTTGGATGGGCATTGCCCTTAAAAGGGCATTTAGCTCTTTTGCTGCCCAAGCCCTAATCTAAATATAAAAACCCACCCCAAAACAAAAAAAATACACAAAATAACAAATTATCAAAAATGATTCCTATTCTAATACCCATTTAAAAAAAAAAAAAATGACCCAAATAAAAAATCTAATCTAGAATAAACTACCAATGGCCCTTAACCCCTTAAGGACAAGGCCATTTTTCAATTTCTTTCCCTGAAGGACCAGGGCTTTTTTTAAATTTCTGCAGTGTTTGTGTTTAGCTGTAATTTTCCTCTTACTCATTTACTGTACCCACACATATTATATACCGTTTTTCTCGCCATTAAATGGACTTTCTAAAGATACCATTATTTTTATCATATCTTATCATTTACTTTAAAAAAATGATAAAATATGAGGAAAAAATTGAAAAAAACACACTTTTCTCTTGTAAGGTGTATCCAGTCCACGGATCATCCATTACTTGTGGGATATTCTCATTCCCAACAGGAAGTTGCAAGAGGACACCCACAGCAGAGCTGTAATATAGCTCCTCCCCTAACTGTCATAGCCAGTCATTCTCTTGCAACTCTCTACAAGCTAGGATGTTGTAGGAGAGAGTGGTATAAATATAGTTAGTTTATTTTCTTCAATCAAAAGTTTGTTATTTTTAAATAGTACCGGAGTTGTGCTATTTTATCTCAGGCAGTAAATAGAAGAAGAATCTGCCTGAGGTTTCTATGATCTTAGCAGGTTGTAACTAAGATCCATTGCTATTCTCACATATGTCTGAGGGGATTACACAGATGAGGTTCAGCGAGAGAATGGCGTGCAGTTTATTCTGCTATCAGGTATGTGCAGTTATAATTTTTTCTAGAGATGGAAAACACTAGAAAATGCTGCTGATACCGGATTAATGTAAGTTAAGCCTGAATACAGTGATTTAATAACGACTGGTATCATGCTTACTCCCAGGGGTAATACCCTTATGATATTTACAATATAAAACGTTTGCTGGCATGTTTAATCGTTTTTATATATGCTTTGGTGATAAAACTTTATTGGGGCCTAGTTTTTTCCACATGGCTGGCTTAAATTTTGACTAGAAACAGTTTTACTGAGGCTTTCCACTGTTATAGTATAAAAGTTACAGTTGGTGCAGTTAAAATTACAAACTGTGACATCCAGCTTCCCTCGGGAGTCCCCTGTATATTATAGGACATCTCTAAAGGGCTCAAAGGCTTTCCAAAGTCGTTTATTGGGGAAGGTAGGACCACAGCTTGCTGTGGCAGTTGGTTGTGACTGTTAAAAAAAACAACAAAAAAAAAAAAAACGTCTATTTCGTTTTTTTGATCCGTTTTTTGAACTAAGTGGTTAATCATCCATTTGCAAGTGGATGCAATGCTCTGCTAGCCTATTACATACACTGTAAAAATTTCGTTTGATTTACTGCATTTTTTCACTGTTTTTCAAATTCTGACAAAATTTGTTTCTCTTAAAGGCACAGTACCGTTTTTTATATTTTCTTGTTAACTTGATTTAAAGTGTTTTCCAAGCTTGCTAGTCTCATTGCTAGTCTGTATAAACATGTCTGACATAGAAGAAACTCCTTGTTCATTATGTTTAAAAGCCATGGTGGAACCCCCTCTTAGAATGTGTACCAAATGTACTGATTTCATTTTATGCAATAAAGATCATATTCTGTTTTTAAAAAAATTATCACCAGAGGAATCTGACGAGGGGAAAGTTATGCCGACTAACTCTCCCCACGTGTCAGACCCTTTGACTCCCGCCCAAGGGACTCACGCTCAAATGGCGCCAAGTACATCTAGGGCGCCCATAGCGTTTACTTTACAAGACATGGCGGCAGTCATGGATAATACACTGTCAGCGGTATTAGCCAGACTACCTGAACTTAGAGGTTAGCGAGATAGCTCTGGGGTGAGACAAAATGCAGAGCATACTGACGCTTTAAGAACCATGTCTGATACTGCCTCACAATATGCAGAAGCTGAGGAAGGAGAGCTTCAGTCAGTGGGTGAAGTTAATGACTCAGGAAAGATACCTGATTCTAATATTTCTACATTTAAATTTAAGCTTGAACACCTCCGCGTGTTACTTAGGGAGGTTTTAGCTGCTCTGAATGACTGTGATACCATTGCAGTGCCAGATAAATTTTGTAGACTGGATAAATGCTTTGCAGTGCCGGTGTGTACTGATGTTTTTCCAATACCTAAAAGGTTTACAGAAATTATTAATAAGGAATGGGATAGACCAGGTGTGCCGTTCTCTTCCCCTCCTATTTTTAGAAAAATGTTTTCCAATAGACGCCACCACACGGGACTTATGGCAGACAGTCCCTAAGGTGGAGGGAGCAGTTTCTACTCTAGCAAAGCGTACTACTATCCCTGTCGAGGACAGTTGTGCTTTTTTAGAGCCAATGGATAAAAAATTAGAAGGTTACCTTAAGAAAATATTTATTCAACAAGGTTTTATCCTACAGCCCATTGCATGCATTGCCCCTGTCACTGCTGCTGCGGCATACTGGTTTGAGTCTCTGGAAGAGGCTTTACAGGTAGAGACTCCATTGGATGACATACTTGGCAAACTTAGAGCACTTAAGCTAGCCAATTATTTTATTTCTGATGCCATTGTTCATTTGAATAAACTAACGGCTAAGAATTCTGGTTTTGCTATACAGGCGTGCAGAGCGCTATGGCTTAAATCATGGTCAGCTGACGTGACTTTAAAATCTAAGCTACTTAACATTCCCTTCAAGGGGCAGACCCTATTCGGGCCTGGTTTGAAGGAGATTATTGCTGATATCACGGGAGGAAAAGGTTGTGCCCTTCCTCAGGACAGGTCCAAATCTAGGGCCAAACAGTCTAATTTTCGTGCCTTTCGAAACTTCAAGGCAGGTGCGGCATCAACTTCCTCTAATAATAAACAAGAGGGAACTTTTGCTCAATCCAAGACGGTCTGGAGACCAAACCAGACCTGGAAAAAAGGTAAGCAGGTCAAAAAGCCTGCTGCTGCCTCTAAGACAGCATGAAGGAACGACCCCCTATCCGGTAACGGATCTAGTAGGGGGCAGACTTTCACTCTTCGCCCAGGCATGGGCAAGAGATGTTCAGGATCCCTGGGCGTTGGAAATTATATCCCAGGGATATCTTCTGGACTTCAAAGCTTCCCCCCCAAAAGGGAGATTTCACCTTTCACAATTATCTGCAAACCAGATAAAGAGTGAGGCATTCTTACATTGTGTACGAGACCTCCTAGTTATGGGAGTGATCCATCCAGTTCCAAAGGAGGAACAGGAACAGGGTTTTTACTCAAATCTGTTTGTGGTTCCCAAAAAAGGGGAACCTTCAGACTGATTTTGAATCTAAAGATCTTAAACAAATTCCTCAAAGTTCCATCGTTCAAGATGGAAACTATTCGTACCATCCTACCACTGATCCAGGAGGGTCATTATATGACTACAGTGGATCTAAAGGATGCTTATCTTCACATTCCGATACACAAAGATCATCATCGGTTTCTCAGGTTTGCCTTTCAAGACAGGCATTACCAGTTGTAGCTCTTCCCTTTGGATTAGCTACAGCCCCAAGAATCTTTACAAAGGTTCTAGGGTCGCTTTTGGCGGTCCTAAGGCCGCGGGGCATAGCAGTAGCCCCTTATTTAGACGACATCCTGATACAGGCGTCAAACTTCCAAATTGCCAAGTCTCATACGGACGTAGTACTGGCATTTCTGAGGTCGCATGGGTGGAAAGTGAACGAGGAAAAGTGTTCTCTATCCCCACTCACAAGAGTTTCCTTTCTAGGGACTCTGATAGATTCTGTAGAAATGAAAATTTACCTTGACGGAGTCCAGGTTATCAAAGCTTCTAAATTCCTGTCGGGTTCTTCATTCCATTCCGCGCCCTTTGGTGGCTCAGTGTATGGAAGTAATCGGCTTAATGGTAGCGGCAATGGACATAGTGCCGTTTGCACGCTTACATCTCAGACCGCTGCAACTATGCAAGCTCAGTCAGTGGAGCGGGGATTACACAGATTTGACCCCTCAACTGAATCTGGACCAAGAGACCAGGGATCCTCTTCCCTGGTGGCTATCTCGGGTCCATCTGTCCAAAGGTATGACCTTCGCAGGCCAGATTGGACTATTGTAACAACAAATGCCAGCCTTCTAGGTTGGGGTGCAGTCTGGAACTCCCTGAAGGCTTAGGGATCGTGGATTCAGGAGGAGTCTCTCCTTCCAATAAATATTCTGGAACTAAGAGCGATATTCAAGGCTCTTCAGGTTTGGCCTCAGTTAGCAACTCTGAGGTACATCAGATTTCAGTCGGTCAACATCACGACTGTAGCTTACATCAACCATCGAGGGGGAACAAGAAGTTCCCTAGAGATGTTAGAAGTTTCAAAAATAATTCACTGGGCAGAGATTCACTTTTGCCACCTATCAGCTATCCATATCCCAGGTGTAGAGCACTGGGAGGCGGATTTTCTAAGTCGTCAGACTTTTCATCCGGGAGAGTGGGAACTCCATCCGGAGGTATTTGCACAACTGATTCTCCATTGAGGCAAACCAGAACTGGATCTCATGGCGTCTCGCCAGAACGCCAAGCTTCAGTGTTACGGATCCAGGTCCAGGGATCCCAAGGCGACACTGATAGATACTCTAGCAGCGCCCTGGTCTTTCAACCTGGCTTATGTGTTTCCACCGTTTCCTCTGCTCCCTCGACTGATTGCCAAGATCAAGCAGGAGAGAGCATCGCTGATTCTGATAGCACCTGCGTGGCCACGCAGGACCTGGTATGCAGATCTAGTGGACATGTCATCCTTTCCACCATGGTCTCTGCCTCTGAGACAGGACCTTCTACTTCAGGGTCCTTTCAACCATGCAAATCTAATTTCTCTGAGGCTGACTGCCTGGAGATTGAATGCTTGATTTTATCAAAGCGTGGCTTCTCCGAGTCAGTTATTGATACCTTAATACAGGCACGAAAGCCTGTCACCAGGAAAATTTACCATAAGGTATGGCGTAGATATCTTTATTGGTGTGAATCCAAGGGTTACTCATGGAGTAAGGTCAGGATTCCTAGGATTTTATCTTTTCTCCAAGAAGGTTTGGAAAAAGGATTGTCAGCTAGTTTCTTAAAGGGACAGATTTTTGCTCTGTCTATTATTTTGCACTAGCGTCTGGCAGATGTTCCAGACGTTCAGGCATTTTGTCAGGCTTTAGTTTGAATCAAGCCTGTGTTTAAACCTGTTGCTCCACCATGGAGCTTAAACTTGGTTCTTAAGGTTCTTCAAGGAGTTCCGTTTGAACCTCTTCATTGCATAGATATCAAACTTTTATCTTGGAAAGTTCTTTTTTTTTTTTTTGGTAGCTATTTTCTCGGCTCGTAGAGTCTCTGAGCTATCTGCCTTACAATGTGATTCTCCTTATCTGATTTTTCATACGGATAAGGTAGTCCTGCGTACCAAACCTGGGTTCTTACCTAAGGTGGTATCTAACAAGAATATCAATCAAGAGATTGTGGTTCCATCCTTGTGTTACACAATCTGGACGTGGTCTGTGCTTTAAAGTTTTACTTACAAGCTACTAAAGATTTTCGTCAAACATCTGCTTTGTTTGTTGTCTACTCTGGACTGAGGAGAGGTCAAAAGGCTTTGGCAACCTCTTTTTCTTTTTGGCTAAGAAGCTTAATCCGCTTAGCCTATGAGACTGCTGGACAGCAGCCTCCTGAAAGGATTACAGCTCATTCCACTAGAGCTGTGGCTTCCACTTGGGCCTTTAAAAATGAGGCTTCTGTTGAACATATTTGCAAGGCGGCGACTTGGTCTTCGCTTCATACTTTTTCAAAATTTTACAAATTTGATACTTTTGCTTCTTCGGAGGCTATATTTGGGAGAAAGGTTTTACAGGCAGTGGTTCCTTCCATTTAAGTTCCTGCCTTGTCCCTCCCTTCATCCGTGTACTTTAGCTTTGGTATTGGTATCCCACAAGTAATGGACTGGATACACCTTACAAGAGAAAACACAATTTTTGGGGACACTCCCGACAACCCCGCCCGCGATCCCGCCCTCCTCTCTCAAAAGTTAGAAAAACACAATTTATGCTTACCTGATAAATTTATTTCTCTTGTGGTGTATCCAGTCCACGGCCCGCCCTGTCATTTTAAGGCAGGTAATTTTTAAATTTAAACTACAGTAACCACTACACCCTATGGTTCCTCCTTTCTCGGCTTGTTTTCGGTCGAATGACTGGCTATGACAGTTAGGGGAGGAGCTATATTACAGCTCTGCTGTGGGTGTCCTCTTGCAACTTCCTGTTGGGAATGAGAATATCCCACAAGTAATGGATGATCCGTGGACTGGATACACCACAAGAGAAATAAATTTATCAGGTAAGCATAAATTGTGTTTTTCTAACTTTGACCCCCACAATCTGTTACACATCTACAACCACCAAAAAACACCCATGCTAAGTAGTTTCTAAATTTTGTCCTGAGTTTAGAAATACCCAATGTTTACATGTTCTTTGCTTTTTTTTGCAAGTTATAGGGCCATAAATACAAGTAGCACTTTGCTATTTCCAAACCACTTTTTTTTTCAAAATTAGCGCTAGTTACATTGGAACACTAATATCTTTCAGGAATCCCTGAATATCCATTGACATGTATATATTTTTTTTTTAGAAGACATCCCAAAGTATTGATGTAGGCCCATTTTGGTATATTTCATGCCACCATTTCACCACCAAATGCAATCAAATAAAAAAAATTGTTCACTTTTTCCCAAATATTTTCACAAACTTTAGGTTCCTCACTGAAATTATTTACAAACAACTTGTGCAATTATGGCATAAATGGTTGTAAATGCTTCTCTGGGATCCCCTTTGTTCAGAAATAGCAGACATATATGACTTTGGCATTGCTTTTTGGTAATTAGAAGGCCGCTAAATGCCACTGCGCATCACACGTGTATTATGCCCAGCAGTGAAGGGGTTAATTAGGGAGCATGTAGGGAGCGTCTAGGGTTAATTTTAGCTTTACTGTAGTGTAGTAGACAACCCCAAGTATTGATCTAGGCCCATCTAGGTATATTTCATGCTACCATTTCACCGCTAAATGCGATTAAATAAAAAAAAACTTAAAATTTTTCACAATTTTAGGTTTCTCACTGAAATTATTTATAAACAACCTTTGCAAGTATGGCATAAATGATTGTAAATACTTCTCTGGGATCCCCTTTGTTCAGAAATATCAGACATATATGGCTTTGGCGTTGCTTTTTGGTAATTATAAGACCGCTAAATGCCGCTGCGCACCACACGTGTATTATGCCCAGCAGTGCAGGGGTTAATTAGGTCATTTGTAGGGAGCTTGCAGGGTTAATTTTAGCTTTAGCGTAGAGATCAGCATCCCACCCCGTGATCCCTCCCAAACAGCTCCCTTCTCTCCCCCACCCCACAATTGCCCCCGCCATCTTAAGTACTGGCAGAAAGTCTGCCAGTACTAAAATAAAAGGTATATTTAAAAAATAAAAATAAAATTGTATAGCATGTTTACATATGCAGCTGTGTAGGATCCCCCCTTAGCCCCCAACCTCCCTGATCCCCCCCAAACAGCTCTCTACCCTCCACCTCTAACTTACTGGGAGCCATCTTGGGTACTGGCAGCTGTCTGCCAGTACCCAGTTTGCAAATAAAAATGTATTTTTTTAATTTTTTTTTTATTTATTTTCCTTTTTTCTGTAGTGTAGTGTAGCTTCCCCCCCACAGACCAATCCCCCACCCGCTCCCAGATCCCTTAGATTAACTTTCATTAGGGATTTTATCCCCCCTTACTGCCACTTCTGTACAATGTTTTTTTCTGTAGTGAAGCGGTTCCCACCCGCTCCCTCCCCGTGCACGCGCCCGCCCCTCCGGTGCGCACTCCCGACAACCCCGCCCGCGATCCCGCCCTCCTCTCTCTTCAGCCTTTCATTGATGGCCGCCCACCCGCCTCCCACGTCAGCTCCCACCCACCAACGATTGCGGCCATCGATGCCGGTGTAGAGAGGGCCACAGAGTGGCTCTTTCTGCATCGGATGGGGGAAAAATGTTATTGCAGGATGCCTCGATATCGAGGCATCACTGCAATAACTGTAAAGCGGCTGGAAGCGATCAGGATCGCTTCCAGCCGCTTTAATCCCCAAAGTCGTACAGGGTACGTCGCTGGTCTTTAAAGACCAAGTTGTGTGCGACGTACCCTGTACGACTCGTGTCGTTAAGGGGTTAAAAGGGCCTTTTCTGGGGCATTGCCCTTCAGATATCAGCTCTTTTTCTGAAAAAAAAAAATACAAACACCCACTAACATTGCAAACTCCCAAACCCACAAAATAAAAAAAATATATCTAAAAACCTAATCTACCTATTGCCCTGAAAAGGGCATTTGGATGGGCATTGCCCTGAAAAGTTCTTTTACTGCCCAAACCCTAATCTAAAAAAAAAAACACCCCAAAAAAACTTAAAAAAACCTAACACTAAACCCCTCTTTAGGTACTCACAGTTGTAAAAGTCCCTCTTGAACGATCTTCATCCCGGCGGCTCCATCTTCATCCATCGCGGGACCGGCATCTTCTTCATCCCTGCAGAGGCGGAGCGGCGATGCGCGGAGGCAGAGGTCCAGGCGGATGTCCATCAATCCGACATGGAGGTCCTCTTCATATGATCATCCACCGCGAACGGAGGATTGAAATGCAAGGTATCCCTTTTATACTCTGGTTCCATTGCATTCCTATTGGCTGAAAAATTTGAATCAGCCAATAGGAATTAGGGCTGCTAAAATCCTATTGGCTGATTTGAACAGCCAATAGGATAGCTCCTATTGCCTAATTTGAACAGCCAATAGGATTTTAGCAGCCCTAATTCCTATTGGCTGATTAAAAATTTTCAGCCAATAGGAATGCAATACCCCCAGTATAAAAGGGGTACCTTTCATTTCAATCCTCGGTGTGCGGCGGACGATCGCATGAAGAGGACATCCACGTCGGTTTGATGGATATCCGCCTGGACCTCCGCCTTGGACCTTCGCCTGGATCTCCTGCTCCGCACATGGCTGTTCCGTCTCCGCAGGGATAAAGAAGATGCCGGTCCTGCGATGGATGAAGATGGAGCCGCCGGGATGGGGTGTTTTTTTTTTGTTTTTTTTTAGATTAGGGTTTAAGCAGTAAAAGAGCTAAACCCATTTTCAGGGCAATAGGTAGATTAGGTTTTTTATTTTGTGGGTTTGGGGGGGTTTGTAATGTTAGTTGGTCTTTGGATTTTTTTTTTCCTCACAAAAAGAGCTGATATCTTTAGGGCAATGCCCTACAAAAGGCCCTTTTAAGGACCAAGATTAGGTTTTACTTTTTTTTTATTTTGTGGGTTTGGGGGGTGGGGGTTTGTATACTGTTAGGGGGTGTTTGTTTTGTTTTGTAGCAAAAGAGCTGTTAACTTTAGGGCAAGGCCCATTTAAGGGCCATCAAAAGGCCCTTTTAAGGGCCCTTGGTAGTTTATTATAGATTCGTTTTTTTGGGTTTTTTTGGGGGTATAAGAATAGATCATTTAATTTGTTATATTTTGTAATGGTGTTTTTTTTTTTTTGTAATGGTATTTTTTTTTAGTTTGCATTTAGTTTAACTAGGTAGACTAGTTAGTAAATAGTTATTAACTATTTACTAACTACCTAGTTAAATAAATACAAAATTACCTGTGAAATAAAAATAAAACCTAAGATAGCTACAATATCTGTAGGTTTTATTTCACAGGTAAGTTACTTTGTATTTAGATTTAAAAAGGTATTATTAGTTAATAATTGTAACTTTAATTTAGTTATATTTTTATTATGTTAAAGTTAGGGGGTGTTAGGTTTAGGGGTTAATATAGGTAAGTTACTTTGTATTTAGATTTAAATAGGTATTAGTTTAAAATATAACTAATTAAAGTTACAATTATTATTATGTTAAAGTTAGGGGGTGTTAGGGTTAGGGGGTGTTAGGTTTAGGGGTTAATATAGATAAGTTATTTTGTATTTAGATTTAAATAGGTATTATTAGTTAATAATTGTAACTTTAATTTAGTTATATTTTAATTATGTTAAAGTTAGGGGGTGTTAGGGTTAGGGTCATGGGGTGTTAGTTTTAGGGGTTAATATAGTTTAAATTAGGTTGTTGCGATGTGGGGGCCAGCAGTTTAGGGGTTAATAGCTTTAGTTAGTGTTGGCAATGTGGAGGGGGTGCGGTTTAGGGCTTAATAGGTTTAGTTTGTGTCGGCAATGTGGGGGGTGCGGTTTAGGGGTTAATAGGTTTAGTTTGTGTCGGCAATGTTTCGGAACGGCGGTTTAGGGGTTAATAGGTTTAGTTAGTGTCAGTGATGTGGGGTGTGTGCGGTTTAGGGGTTAATAGGTTTAGTTTGTTTCAACGATGTCAAGGAACGGTGGTTTAGGGGTTAAACTTAGTGTCGGGGAACTGCGGTCTAGGAAGAAATATTTTAAAATATGAATAATGGATCCGAAAATTCGGAAACATATTTATTCATTTTCTGAATTTTTCGGGATGTGCCAACTCGGCAATTCAGAGGCTATTGCCTCTGCGAGCAGAGTTTCTGAGATTTCTGCTTTACAATGTGACTCCCCTTATCTTGTTTTCGATGCTAATAAGACGGTTTTACACACTAATTTAGGGTTCCTCCACTAAGGTGGTGTCGGACCGTAACATTAATCAAGAAATTGTTTTTCCTTCCTTGTGTCCTAATCCTACTTCAGGGAAGGAACGCTTGCTTCACAATCTGGATGTGGTTTGTGCCTTGAAGTTCTATCTTCAGGCTACTAAGGAATTCAGACAATCTTCCTCTTTGTTTGTCGTCTATGCGGGTAAGCGTAAAGGGCAGAAGACTACTACAACTTCTCTATCTTTCTGGTTTAAGAGTTTCATCCGCTTAGCTTATGAGACAGCGGGGAGACAGCCTCCTGAGAGGATAACGGCTCATTCCACTAGAGCAGTGGCTTCCTCCTGGACTTTTAAGAACGAAGCCTTTTTCCAAATTTTACAAGTTTGATGTTTTTGCTTCAGGTGAAGCAGCTTTCGGGAGAAAAGTTTTACAGGCTATGGTGCCCTCGGAATAGGGTCAGCCTCTTCCTTTTTGTTCCCTCCCATTATTCATTCAGTGTCCTCTGGAGCATGGGTAAAGTTTTCCCAACAGTAAGGAATGAAGCCGTGGACTCTCCCTGCCTTATGGAAGGAAAACATAATTTATGCTTACCAGATAATTTCCTCTCCTTCCTGGCAGGGAGAGTCCACGACCCCGCCCGTAATGTATTTTTTGATGGACGGCTCCCTTTTTTATATTAATTCTTCCGGCACCTTTATACCCTGATGTTTCTACTTTTCCTTGTTCCCTCGGCAGAATGACTTGGGGATAGGGGAAGTGGGAGGGATATTTACGCCTTTGGCTGGGGTGTCTTGGCCTCCTTCTGGTGGCCAGGTGTTGTATTTTCCAACAGTAAGGAATGAGGTCGTGGACTCTCCCTGCCAGGAAGGAAATGAATTTATCTGGTAAATTATGTTTTTTTGTGTTGACTGTCCCTTTAAATTCCCCCCCAAATCACCTTGGAGATTTTTGCGATGACATCACTTATGACTTCATCAGTGACATTACTGAAGACATGATATGTGGCATCATATAAAACACCATACATGATATCACAGATAAAATATGGCATTGCCTGACCAGTTAAAGGAACTTTTTAATGCAAAAATAAAATAAAATGTTCTATTACAGTAGAGCATATTATTTTTATATTAGTGACCTAGATTATTTTTTGTTTTTGTATTGATTTCAAATGTGTCCTATTGCAGGAGCTTATGCACTTTTTAGCTGGCAAACTAAGCTGCTTAACCACTTAGCAATCTGTCAAATATTTATTTATTTTTATTCTGTTTTACTCAGGTTTGTTATTCTTAAAAAAAATAAAAAAAATATCATTTTAAAGAAATTAATTACTTTGATCCTGTTCCATAATATTCAGCTTATAAAGCACATAATTTCAGCACTCAGCTGGCTATATACTTATTTTAGCATTTTACTTTCTAAAATCCTTTGAAAGTGGCATTTTAGTAAAACTTGCTGTTGTGAAATATTTGACTAAAAGTACTAAAACATATGAATTATATTGATTTAAATCCATGATTTCAGCTTGCAGAGCACTTGCTTTTCTATTATGGTTTTCAGTTATTCTAAGCAGTTTTGGAAGTTCTAATGGTCCCTTCTTTGTAGACGCCAGCTGCACTAGTTCTTTGTCTTATTTTTAAATGTATTTAGAGGTTTAAGCCTTTCAGCATGAGATCTGATACACATCTATTAAAACTGGGATTTCATTTAAGAGAAAGAGCAAGATAATTTAAGTGTTCTAAGCTATATAGTAGTTTTCCATTCCATCAGAATATATCATACCGAGGGCCTGATATTCAAAACCTCACCGCCATGGAGAGAAATCACGCAAAATCTTTGGGATTTTTGTTAGACCTTGTATTGTAATGTAGGTTCTCTGTTTCACATAAAGAACAAACTAAACATTTCACAAGATAAAATTTGTGTTTCTAAAAATTTTTAAGGGCCTCACTGTACTGACGAGACATCTAAAATCATCTCAGCTGAGCGGCGAGGTTTTGAATATCAGGCCCTGAATAAGCAATTGTTACAAGAGAAATGTGTATACAATGAAATATAGGATTATATTTGTGCTAAAACAATTAGAACACAAAATCCATTGTAACCCCCATTCAGGGGCAGCAGGTACAGTGGCACTAGGGCCCAAGTACTCGGGGGCCCATAGCAGCCAATCTATACCTAGGCATGTGCCTATGTGGTCATTATCTGTGTATAGACACTCATCATAATTGTACTGCTGAGCATACTCAGCAATGTATAGACACTCATATCATCATACAGTGCTGTGTTTACTATTAGTGTATAGATACACCATCCTTATACAGGATTGCATGTCACATCTGTACAGTTTAGTGTACTCATCATAGTGTATAGAAACATACATCAATTATGCTGCACAGCGTGTTCACTGTCATTGTATAATTACTCAGTATCGTAAAGTGCAGTATTCTCATTATCAGTGTGTGTGTGTGTATATGTATATATATATATATATATATATATATATATATATATATGCTCAAAATCATTATACAGAGAAGCATGTATAGTATTTCTATTGTTTATTACTGGGGGAGGGGGTAGTCTTTGCACTAGGGCCCTCTGTTAAGTAGGTCTGCTACTGCCTTCCCCTCATATATACACGCACAAACATATATATATATATATATGTACGTATGTGTATGTATGTGTTTGTATATATATTTATATACACACAAAAATATATATACATATGCACACACACAAACAAATATAATATATATATATAAACACACACACACACACATATATTATATATACACACACATAATATATACATATATATACATACATGCATACATATATACACATACACACACATATATATATATATATATATATATATATATATATATATTCACTGGATAGTTCCCACGGATGGCATCCATATATCCCGGGGTATCAACATAGCAGGCAAACACAGGATTTTTTAACCGCTTTTAATAGACCAGCAACGGCCAGACACCAAACATTTCGGCTCTCGCAGGAGCTTTATCAATGGAAGCCAAACAGACATAGTGTACACAACCCAGAACCCCCTCATATATAGCATCCTCCAAACCCGTGTTAACCAATCAGGCAGCCCAGGCAGTGCGGCTCCTGATGGGCTGTACTACCCATTTAAATCAATTCTTTTTTTAAAAAGCCCTAATTGAAGCACAAGCTCATTTACATCAGTGATTGATTAGACTTACATATTGTGCTAAAAATGTTGACTTTAATGAAAACGGAGAAATGCGTTCTAGAGATTTCCTAAGGAGTTCATAAGTCCAAAAGAAAATAAGTTATAAGTAAAGCAATGCAAGGGAAATTGGTTAAAAAATTACACTTTATTAAACATATATACAAATGGACATAACAAAGCAAAATGCTCTAAAGGATTTACAGAGATGGAAATGCGCACTTCCAAACTCTTTAATCAATTAATCCAAAGTTAGGCATCTTACTAATTAAAATAATAGAGGGCTAGTGTCCCAGAGAGAGTAAATGGTTAAGATAAGGGTAATGCTAGAGTCAGGATGTCTTACAGTATCATATCCCACACTTCACAATCGTATTCACACAGATTGCAAACAGACTAAGCGCTCAAAGGCGTCCTCCTGCCTGCTTACTGCTTTGATTCAACAAAGTCAGCCGATTTCTAGCTTAATCCCTATGTATACATACATGCATTCTCATAGCAACACATCAATACACACTTGTAAACGGTTGGATCACAATACTTGTATTAAATGGATCAATAATCAAAAGGTCTCCTTTGTTTCAAAGGCAAACTAAGTTATCTACCATTGTTTGCTATAAAGTAAGCGATAATTATTAGACCGCATATTAAAACCATTGCATAATAGCCGTATGGTATAAGCTAGATCAGCCAGAATTGTATCAGATTTCAGCGTAATAGCCTAATTATTCACTCTTTATTTTGAAACAAATTATCCAATGTGATATCCCAACACCGCTAAAGTGCTACGTGTTTGTTAGACCACACATCGTTCTCTGAGGACACGCCCACCAACGCGTTTCCGTCACTTAGTCGGGGCATAGGGCCAGCCCAGCGTAGAACAACGCTTCTTATGTTGTTAGGTTTCCATAGTAACGTAATCGTCACATAGTAAACATTTTGTGGAGGTTTAACATCGCATTGGCAGTTAGGTATACTTCATTTTTACATAGAGGCTTGTTATCGATACCAAAAATATATGTTTCCAATGACTTATTTCGGAAATATTATTAGTCAAAGAACAGATTGAGCCCTATTTTCCAGTTTATTTGTATTTATGTACTTAGAGAACATAGGGCAAAGCACTATTTTGTTTTTTATTAGCTGATCATGTTGGGAAATTAATTAAAAATTATTCAAAAAAATTATTATTTATTACTCAGGACTTTGGGTCCTGAAATGAAAGTGTTGCAATATGATGTAGATTATTACATATAATAACTGCAATACTCTGATACATATGAAGATAAAAATAAAAGAATTCCCCTTATAATAACTAACCAATAATAGTCTCTCCATTGAGAGCAATTGTGTGTCAACAACAAAAAATCTTGCTGCACTAGTCAGAAAACTCCTCCCCCGTCATTTGGGAATTATAGATTATACGTTATTCTCTGTATATCCAATCTATTGCTGTATTATCCGTTTTCCTTCTCCTTTCTGTTATTATATTCCCTTAAAAGTGAATGTGGGACATTTGAAGAGATCATGATATGACCCAAAGTCCTGAGTAATAAATAATAATTTTTTAAAATAATTTTTAATTAATTTCCCAACATGATCAGCTAATAAAAAACAAAATAGTTCTATGCCCTATGTTCTCTAAGTACATAAATACAAATAAACTGGAAAATAGGGCTCAATTTGTTCTTTGACTAATAATATTTCCGAAATAAGTCATTGGAAATATATATTTCTCCTGTTAAGTGTAGTCAGTCCACGGGTCATCATTACTTATGGGATATTAACTCCTCCCCAACAGGAAGTGCAAGAGGATCACCCAAGCAGAGCTGCTATATAGCTCCTCCCCTCTACGTCACACCCAGTCATTCTCTTGCACCCAACTAATAGATAGGATGTGTGAGAGGACTGTGGTGATTAAACTTAGTTTTTTATATCTTCAATCAAAAGTTTGTTATTTTAAACGACACCTGAGTGTGTTGTTTCCTTCTCAGGCAGAATTTGAAGAAGAATCTACCTGAGTTTTTGTATATGATCTTAGCGGACGTAACTAAGATCCGTTTGCTGTTCTCGGCCATTCTGAGGAGTAAGGTAACTTCAGATCAGGGGACAGCGGGCAGGTTCACCTGCAAAGAGGTATGTTGCAGTATATTATTTTCTAAGGAATGGAATTGACTTTGAAAATACTGCTAATACCGATATAATGTAAGTACAGCCTTAAATGCAGTAGTAGCAACTGGTATCAGGCTGACATGTATATATGTTAACACTTAAGTATTTCTGGGGAATGGCACTTCACTGGGAAAATACTGTATGCATATATCTTTTAGCCTATCTTGCAGTGGGAGCGACTAGCAGCAGGCTTTTTGAAGACATTTCATATATTTGATTTTAAACGTTTGCTGGCATGTTAAATCGTTTAATTATCTGAGGTACTTGGTGAAAATTGTTTTGGGCTTTATTTTCCACATGGCTGTCGTTGTTTTAAATTAAAACAGTTTACTGAGCTCCCCTCACTGTTGTAGTGTGAGTGGGAGGGGCCTATTTTGGCGCTTTTACTACACATCAGAAATTCAGTCACAGTCTGTCTTTTTCTCCCTGCATGATCCAGGACGTCTCCACAGAGCTCAGGGGTCTTCAAAACTAGTTTTGAGGGAGGTAATCACTCACAGCAGACCTGTGAGACTGTGCTTGACTGTGATAAAAACGTTTATATTGTCAATTGTTATACGTTTTTTTCTGATATTAAGGGTTAATCATCCATTGCTAATGTGTGCAATCCTTTGCTAAGTTTGGTTTATATAACTAATTCAACTGTGACAGTTTTTGTGTGCTTCTTAAAGGCACAGTAACGTTTTTACATATTGCTTGTAAATTTAGTTGAAAAGTATTTCCAAGCTTGCTAGTCTAATTGCTAGTTTGTTAAACATGTCTGACTCAGAGGAAACTCTTTGTGCAATATGTTCAAAAGCCGAGGTGGAGCCCAATAGAAATTTATGTACTAATTGCATTGATGCTACTTTAAATAAAAGTCAATCTGTACATGTTAAGTAACATTCACCAGACAACGAGAGGGAAGTTATGCCGACTAACTTGCCTCACGTGTCAGTACCTGCATCTCCCGCTCAGGAGGTGCGTGATATTGTAACGCCAAGTACATCAGGGCGGCCATTACAAATCACTTTACAAGACATGGCTAATGTTATGACTGAAGTTTTGTATAAATTGCCAGAACTTAGAGGTAAACGAGATCACTCTGGGATGAGAACAGAGTATACTGATAATGCTAGGGCCATGTCTGATACTGCGTCACAATATGCAGAGCATGAGGACGGAGAGCTTCATTCTGCGGGTGACGGATCTGATCCAAATAAATTGGATTCAGACATTTCAAATTTTAAGTTTAAGCTGGAAAACCTCCGTGTGTTGCTAGGGGAGGTGTTAGCGGCTCTGAATGATTGTAACACAGTTGCAATCCCAGAGAAAATGTGTAGGTTGGATAAATATTTTGCGGTACCGACGAGTACTGACGTTTTTCCTATACCTAAGAGACTTACTGAAATTATTACTAAGGAGTGGGACAGACCCGGTGTGCCTTTCTCACCCCCTCCTATATTCAGAAAAATGTTTCCAATAGACGCCACCACACGGGACTTATGGCAAACGGTCCCTAAGGTGGAGGGAGCAGTTTCTACTTTAGCTAAGCGTACCACTATCCCGGTGGAGGATAGCTGTGCTTTTTCAGATCCAATGGATAAAAAGTTAGAGGGTTACCTTAAGAAAATGTTTGTTCAACAAGGTTTTATATTACAACCCCTTGCATGCATTGCGCCTGTCACGGCTGCGGCTGCATTTTGGTTTGAGTCTCTGGAAGACACCCTTGACTCAGCGACATTAGATGAGATTTCACTTAAGCTTAAAACCCTTAAGCTAGCTAATTCATTTATTTCTGATGCCGTAGTACATTTAACTAAACTTACGGCTAAGAATTCCAGATTCGCCATTCAGGCACGCAGATCGCTGTGGCTAAAATCCTGGTCAGCTGATGTAACTTCTAAATCGAAATTACTGAACATACCTTTCAAGGGGCAGACTTTATTCGGGCCCGGTTTGAAATAAATTATCGCTGATATTACGGGAGGTAAAGGCCATGCCCTGCCTCAAGACAGAGCCAAACCTAGGGCTAGATAGTCTAATTTTCGTGCCTTTCGTAACTTCAAGGCAGGAGCAGCATCAACTTCCTCTGCTCCAAAACAGGAAGGAGCTGTTGCTCGCTACAGACAAGGCTGGAAACCTAACCAGACCTGGAACAAGGGCAAGCAGGCCAGAAAACCTGCTGCTGCCCCTAAGACAGCATGAAGTGAGGGCCCCCGATCCGGAAGCGGATCTAGTGGGGGGCAGACTCTCTCTCTTCTCCCAGGCTTGGGCAAGAGATGTCCAGGATCCCTGGGCGTTGGAGATCATATCTCAGGGATATCTTCTGGACTTCAAAGCTTCTCCTCCACAAGGGAGATTTCACCTTTCAAGGTTGTCAACAAACCAGATAAAGAAAGAGGCGTTTCTACGCTGTGTACAAGACCTTTTACTAATGGGAGTGATCCACCCAGTTCCGCGGTCGGAACACGGACAAGGGTTTTACTCAAATCTGTTTGTGGTTCCCAAAAAAGAGGGAACCTTCAGACCAATATTGGATTTAAAGATCCTAAACAAATTCCTAAGAGTTCCATCGTTCAAGATGGAAACTATTCGGACAATCTTACCCATGATCCAAAGAGGTCAGTACATGACCACAGTGGATTTAAAGGATGCTTACCTTCACATACCGATTCACAGAGAACATTACCGGTATCTAAGGTTTGCCTTCCTAGACAGGCATTACCAGTTTGTAGCTCTTCCCTTCGGGTTGGCTTCGGCTCCAAGAATCTTTACAAAGGTCTCTTCTGGCGGTACTAAGACCACGAGGAATTTCGGTAGCTCCGTACCTAGACGACATTCTGATACAAGCGTCAAGCTTTCAAACTGCCAAGTCTCATACAGAGTTAGTACTGGCTTTTCTAAGGTCGCATGGGTGGAAAGTGAACGAGGAGAAGAGTTCTCTCTTACCACTCACAAGAGTTCCCTTCTTGGGGACTCTTATAGATTCTGTAGAAATGAAAATTTACCTGACAGAGGACAGGTTAACAAAGCTTCTAAATGCTTGCCGTGTCCTTCATTCCATTCAACACCCGTCAGTGGCTCAATGCATGGAGGTAATCGGCTTAATGGTAGCGGCAATTGACATAGTTCCTTTTGCACGCCTGCACCTCAGACCGCTGCAATTGTGCATGCTAAGTCAGTGGAATGGGGATTACTCAGATTTGTCCCCTACGCTGAATCTGGATCAGGAGACCAGAGATTCTCTTCTATGGTGGCTTTCTCGGCCGCATCTGTCCAGGGGGATGCCCTTCAGCAGACCAGACTGGACAATTATAACTACAGACGCCAGCCTTCTAGTTTGGGGCGCTGTCTGGAATTCCCTGAAGGCTCAGGGATCATGGACTCAAGAGGAGAGTCTCCTTCCAATAAACATTCTGGAATTGAGAGCAGTTCTCAATGCCCTACTGGCTTGGCCTCAGTTAGCAACTCTGAGGTTTATCAGGTTTCAGTCGGACAACATCACGACTGTGGCTTACATCAACCATCAGGGAGGGACAAGAAGTTCCCTAGCGATGATGGAAGTATCAAAGATAATTCGCTGGGCAGAGTCTCACTCTTGCCACCTGTCAGCGATCCACATCCCAGGAGTGGACAACTGGGAGGCGGATTTCCTAAGTCGCCAGACTTTTCATCCGGGGGAGTGGGAACTTCATCCGGAGGTCTTTGCCCAAATACTTTGACGTTGGGGCAAACCAGATATGGATCTCATGGCGTCTCGCCAGAACGCCAAGCTTCCTCGTTACGGGTCCAGGTCCAGGGACCCGGGAGCGGTCCTGATAGATGCCTTGACAGCACCTTGGACCTTCAGGATGGCTTATGTGTTTCCACCATTCCCGATGCTTCCTCGTTTGATTGCCAGGATCAGACAGGAGAAAGCATCAGTGATTCTAATAGCGCCTGCGTGGCCACGCAGGACCTGGTATGCAGATCTAGTGGACATGTCATCCTGTCCACCTTGGTCTCTGCCTCTGAGACAGGACCTTCTAATTCAGGGTCCTTTCAAACATCAAAACCTAATTTCTCTGAAGCTGACTGCATGGAAATTGAACGCTTAATTTTATCAAAGCGTGGATTTTCAGAGCCAGTAATTGATACCTTAATACAGGCTAGGAAACCTGTTACCAGGAAAATTTACCATAAGATATGGCGTAAATATTTACACTGGTGCGAATCCAAGGGTTACTCATGGAGTAAGGTTAGGATTCCTAGGATATTGTCTTTTCTACAAGAAGGTTTAGAAAAGGGTTTATCTGCTAGTTCGTTAAAGGGACAGATCTCAGCTCTGTCCATCCTTTTACACAAGCGTCTGTCAGAAGTTCCAGACGTTCAGGCTTTTTGTCAGGCTTTGGCCAGGATTAAGCCTGTGTTTAAATCTGTTGCTCCGCCGTGGAGCTTAAACTTAGTTCTTAACGTTTTACAGGGTGTTCCGTTTGAACCCCTTCACTCCATTGATATCAAGCTGTTATCTTGGAAAGTTCTGTTTTTAATGGCTATTTCCTCGGCTCGTAGAGTCTCTGAATTATCAGCCTTACATTGTGATTCTCCGTATCTGATTTTTCATTCAGATAAGCTAGTTCTGCATACTAAACCTGGGTTCTTACCTAAGGTAGTCACTAACAAGAATATCAATCAAGAGATTGTTGTTCCATCATTGTGTCCTAACCCTTCCTCAAAGAAGGAACGACTTCTGCACAATCTAGATGTAGTCCATGCCCTGAAATTTTATTTACAGGCAACTAAAGATTTTCGACAAACTTCTTCCCTGTTTGTCGTTTATTCTGGACAGAGGAGAGGTCAAAAAGCATCTGCTACCTCTCTATCCTTTTGGCTTCGTAGCATAATACGTTTAGCCTATGAGACTGCTGGACAGCAACCTCCTGAAAGGATTACAGCTCATTCTACTAGAGCTGTGGCTTCCACTTGGGCCTTTAAGAACGAGGCCTCTGTTGAACAGATTTGCAAGGCTGCAACTTGGTCTTCTCTTCATACTTTTTCCAAATTTTACAAATTTGACACTTTTGCTTCTTCGGAGGCTGTTTTTGGGAGAAAGGTTCTTCAGGCAGTGGTTCCTTCCGTATAGAGATCCTGCCTGTCCCTCCCGTCATCCGTGTACTTAGCTTTGGTATTGGTATCCCATAAGTAATGATGACCCGTGGACTGACTACACTTAACAGGAGAAAACATAATTTATGCTTACCTGATAAATTCCTTTCTCCTGTAGTGTAGTCAGTCCACGGCCCGCCCTGTTTTTTA
The DNA here is from genome assembly GCF_027579735.1 of Bombina bombina. Classification (NCBI taxonomy): domain Eukaryota; kingdom Metazoa; phylum Chordata; class Amphibia; order Anura; family Bombinatoridae; genus Bombina; species Bombina bombina. Next base: position 1,112,076,822 of record NC_069499.1, on the reverse strand, counting down.
AGGCAGGTCTAAATTTTTTAATTATACTCCAGTCACCACTGCACCCTATAGTTTCTCCTTTCTCGTTTGGTTCCTGGTCGAATGACTGGGTGTGACGTAGAGGGGAGGAGCTATATAGCAGCTCTGCTTGGGTGATCCTCTTGCACTTCCTGTTGGGGAGGAGTTAATATCCCATAAGTAATGATGACCCGTGGACTGACTACACTACAGGAGAAAGGAATTTATCAGGTAAGCATAAATTATGTTTTTTGGTATCAATAACAAGCCTCTATGTAAAAATGAAGTATACCTAACTGCCAATGCGGTGTTACACCTCCGCAAAATGTTTACTATGTGACGATTACGTTACTATGGAAACCTAACAACATAAGAAGCGTTGTTCTACGCTGGGCTGGCTCTATGCCCTGACAAAGTCACGTACTAAGTGACGGAAACGCGTCGGTGGGCGTGTCCTCAGAGAACGATGTGTGGTCTAACAAACACATAGCACTTTAGCGGTGTTAGGATATCACATTGGATAATTTGTTTCAAAATAAGGAGCGAATAATTAGGCTATTACGCTGAAATCTGATACAATTCTGGCTGATCTAGCTTATACCATATGTTCATTATGCAATAATTTTAATATGCGGTCTAATAATTATCGCTTACTTTATAGCTTATTTTATAGCAAACAATGGTAGATAACTTAGTTTGCCTGTGAAACAAAGGAGACCTTTTAATTATTGATCCATTTAATACAAGTATTGTAATCCAACCGTTTATTGCTATGAGAATGCATGTATGTATACATAGGGATTAAGCTAGAAATCGGCTGACTTTGTTGAATCAAAGCAGTACGCAGGCAGGAGGATGCCTTTGAGCGCTTAGTCTGTTTGCAATCTGTGTGAATACTATTGTGAAGTGTGGGATATGATACTGTAAGACATCCTGACTCTAGCATTACCCTTATCTTAACCATTTACTCTCTCTGGGACACTAGCCCTCTATTATTTTAATTAGTAAGATGCCTAATTTTGGATTAATTGATTAAAGAGTTTGGAAGTGTGCATTCCCATCTCTGTAAATCCTTTAGAGCATTTTGCTTTGTTATGTCCATTTGTATATATGTTTAATAAAGTGTAATTTTTTAACCAATTTCACTTTGATAATTTAGTGTATAATTCTACACTTGACTTCAATGTCATAAATCCCCTATTTTTTCCTAATCTTGTTATAAAACAATGTAAGACCTGTGATTTGACACTCCCAAATTTCTTCTTGGGTTTCAGACAAGAAGTTCTCGACATCCACAAAGCTCTCAACCTGGCCTTGCTGACCAAGCAGCTAAACTGTCCTTTGCATCAGCCGAATCACTAGAGACCATGTCGGAAGCTGAGCTACCGTTGGGCTTCAATAGGATGAATAGATTCCGACAAAGCCTTCCTCTGTCTCGCTCCACCAGTCAGACCAAGTTGCGCTCACCAGGTTTGTACCTTACCATGTGTTACTGTTGCACAAACATTTAAATGAAAGAATAGAAGGAAACTTTATTTGTCTCAGATATTTGTTTTTATGAATTATATCAGTGTGACTTTGCAAACAAAGAATTGTAACAAACATTATCTCAATATGAAATACTATATTAAAGATTGACTTCAAGTAGTCCAGGAGTATTGTATTCTAAACAGCTCTTCATTTATTCTTGACAATCCATTTCTTAAGCAATATTTCCTTCTAAATATGAGGAGAGTCCACGGCATCATTCCTTACTGTTGGGAAATACTGAGCCTGGCCACCAGGAGGAGGCAAAGACACCCCAGCCAAAGGCTTAAATATTCCCCCTACTTCCCTCATCCCCCAGTCATTCTTTGCCTTTCGTCACAGGAGGTTGGCATAGAATTGTCAGAAGATTCAGAGTAGTTCCTTATGAAGGGTATCTACCCTTCGAAATGGGACTGGAGTTTTAAGTAGTTTTGTCAGCCTCACAGTGAGAGCATTGACGAAAGTTAGGGTCTGGAGATGCAGGGAAAGTCTTTCTGCGAACCCATCCAGACTTGTATTAACAGCTCCTAAGCAATCAGTGTTGATGTGTTTCACTGCCTGCTTTCATCACTCAAGTCCATGTCAGGAGCGATGCTACAAGACTGTCAAACTTGAGAGACTGTGTTCCTGTTCCATGACATAGATTCCGGTAAGATCGTTACAGTTTTTATACACATATGATAACGCAAGAAGACAGGGTCACAGTGTGGCTCCTTTTATCTGTATGGAATCAAGGTTTAATATCTCCGGAGGGGGATTATTAAACAGGGGGAATTAATCACATAATTGTATTTATTATGATTATTCTGCGACATGTGTGAGATGAGGCTTAGTCAGATGTTGGAACATACAGGTTTTACTTTTGTTTTGGTAAGCTGCGCAACCTTAACGCTTGACACGCCTTTTCTTATAGCAGGGGTGGTCCTACATTGTGCACCACGTGACCGGATGTGGTCACACTGATTTCCTCTTTCTTGACCATGCGGTTTACAGGAGACTAAACTTTTTTCTCTGTTGAGCCTGGGTCATAGGAGGTGGTGAGTGCCGCAGCCATTGGGGGTATAAAGATGCTGTTTTATCTTATTATCAATAGTCTGCTTTATAAGCGCAACCTAAGAAGGATTCTTAAGCGTTAGAGGGTACTCCCTCTTTACCTAAGTCTAATACCTGTCTATATTGTGAGGAGGCCACATATACCCGCCTTCTCAATTATGTTCCACATGCCTTGATAATGTAATCATGTCAAAGAAGGTTAATATGTTTAGTACCACTGAGCCGTCCACCTCTGAGGAATCTCCGTCCCGTGAGGTGCACACCCTACAGTCATCTCCCAATACACATGCAGCTTCCCGTAGCACTCCTAATCCTCCATCTGGAGGGGCACTTTTACCGCCAAATTTTGCTGAGCAGTTGGCCAGAACCAGAGGTATTGCAGTAGCACCATACTTGGATGACATTATGGTTCAAGCACCCTCCTGTCGTCTGGCAGAGGTCCATTTGAAGGATCTTCTACTTCTTCTATCTCATTGATGGAAGATAAACTTAGAAAAGAGTTCTCTTACTCCCAGTTCCAGAGTAGAATTCCTGGGTACTGTAATAGATTCCATATCCAAGAGGATTTTTTCTTACAGACCAGAGACGTTGCAAGCTAACGTCTGCTTCCAGACCTCCTTAAGGTCCTCTGTGGCTCGTTGTATGGAGGTGATTGGTCTCATGGTGTCCTGCATGGACATCATTCCTTTTTCCAGGTTCCATCTCAGACCACTTCAGCTGTGCATGCTGGGACAGTGGAACGGCGATCATTCGGATCTGTCTGAACAGATTTCTCTGGACAACTGGTTAAGAGAATCGCTCTCTTGCTTGCTCTGTCCAGATCACCTGTCCCAAGGGACATCCTTCTTGAGACCATCCTGGGAGATTGTGACTACAGAAGCAAGTCTATCAGGATGGGGAGCTGTTTGGGGTGCCAGAAAGGCACAGGGCCTGTGGACTTTGAGAGGAATCTCTCCTCCCTATCAACATTCTGGAACTTTGAGCAATCTTCAATGCTCTAAGGGCTTGGCCTCTTCTGGGTTTGTCCCAGTTTATCAGATTCCAATCAGACAACATAACCTCTGTGGCTTACATCAACCATCATGGGGGAACAAGGAGCTCCCTAGCAATGAGGGAAGTATCTCGGATTCTGGAATGGGCAGAGGCCCACAACTGCTCGCTGTCAGTGATTCACATTCCGGGTGTGGACAACTGGGAGGCGGATTTTATCAGCAGACAATTCTTTCATCCGGGGGAATGGTCTCTCCATCCCTATGTGTTTGTGGATATTTGCGACAGATGGGGGGCGCCGGAGATAGATCTCATGGCGTACCGGCTCAATTCCAAGCTACCCGTGTATGGCCCCGGTCCAGGGATCCTCAGACGGAGCTAATGGATGCATTAGCGGTGCCTTGGAGGTTTAATCCAATTTACATTTTTCCACCGTTACCATTTCTCCCTCGTGTAGTGGCCTGCATCAAGCAGGAGCAGGCATCAGTGATACTGATTGCTCCATTGTGGCCACGAAGGATGTAGTTTGCGGAGCTGCTTGGGATGTCCTCATCTCCTCCATGGAGGTTACCTTGTTGCAGGGATCTGCTGGAACAGTGTCCCTTTGTTCATCAAAATCTAGATTATCTGAGGCTGTTTGCGTGGAGATTCAACGCTTAGTCTTAGCCAAGAGAGGCTTCTCTGAGAGGGTTATTGACTCTCTCATTCAGGCTCGTAAACCTGTTACTTGTCGCATTTACCATAAGGTGTGGAAAGCTTACTTGTTCTGGTGTGAAGAGCGTGGTTTCGCCTGGCATAAGGTCAAGACTGCCAGGGATCTTTCCTTTATCCAGGAGGGTCTGGAGAAGGGCCTTTCTGCCAGTTCCCTGAGGGGACAGATTTTGTTATGCTGCACAAGAGGCTTGCAGAGCTTCCTGAAGTGCAATCCTTCAGGATCAGACCTATGTTTAGATCTAACGCTCCACCTTGGAGTTTGAATCTTGTTCTTAAGTTTTTGCAACAGACTCCGTGTGAGCCTATGCATTCGGTTGACATTAAATTGTTGTCCTGGAAGGTTCTTTTTTTATTGTTTATTGCCTCGGCACGCAGAGTTTCTGAAATGGTGGCCTTGCAATGTGAGCCTCTTTATCTGGTGTTTCACTCGGATAAGGCTGTCCGACGTACCCGCTTGGGTTCTCTTCTTGGGTTCTCTTCCTAAGGTGGTGACATCAATCAGGATATTGTGGTTCCTTCCTTGTTTCCTAATCCTTCTTCTTCGAAGGAACGTTTACTTCATACTCTGGATGTGGTTCGAGCTTTGAAGTGTTATCTTCAAGGATTTTAGACAAACTTCGCCCTTGTTTGTTATCTACTCTGGGAAGCGTAAGGGTCTGAAGGCCTCTTCGACTTCTTTATCTTTTTGGTTGAGGAGTGTTATACGCTTAGCTTACAAGTCAGCATGACTTAGACCTCCTCAGAGGATTAAGGCTCATTCCACTAGAGCGGTGGCTTCCTCTTGGGCCTTTAAGAACGAGGCCTCTATTGATCAGATTTGTAAGGCGGCTACCTGGTCCTCCTTACATACTTTTTCTAAATTTTACAAATTTGACGTTGTTGCTTTGGCTGAAACAGCTTTTGGGAGAAAGGTTTAACAGGCTGTGGTGCCCTCAGATTAGGGTCTGCCTTTTCTCTACCCCTCACGTTATCATTCAGTCTCCTCTAGAGCTTGGGTATAGTTTTCCCAACAGTAAGAAATGATGCCGTGGACTCTCCTCATATTAAGAAGGAAAACATATATTATGCTTACCTGATAATTTAATTTCCTTCTGTATGAGGAGAGTCCACGGCCCCCGTCCGTATACTCTGAGGGGCGAACTAAAATTTGTTTTTCTCTTCCGGCACCATTTATACCCTGATATTTCTCCTACTGTTCCTTATTCCCTTGGCAGAATGACTGGAATATGAGGGAAGTAGGGGGAGTATTTAAGCCTTTAGCTGGGGTGTCTTTGCCTCCTCCTGGTGGCCAGGTTCAGTATTCCCCAACAGTAAAGAATGATGTCGTGGACTCTCCTCATACAGAAGGAAAAGAAATGATCAGGTAAGCATAATTTATGTTTTTCTTATGCTGCTACACTATGAGCCTAGTTCTCTAAATTCACCAACATGAAGTGTCACCCAACCCTTGCATAGACAAACCTCACTCGGTTCTCTAACCTAGAAGTCCCATTAAGTTGAGAGGAAATGTGAATGTGACAGGGAGCACCTGACACTGATAGCATTTTTTAAGCAAATACAAATCTATTTGTGCCTTTTTCAGAATATGTTAACTTACATGTGTTTCTAGTATATATATATATATATATATATATATATTATATCAGTGTATTAAGTGCATTAAGACAATATGGCCTGTTCAACTTGTAGATCTCACTAATTTATTTTACCAAATGTAAGCTGGCGATTAGACATGTGCATTAATTTGCTAAACAAATGCTGAATAGGGTCGCTGGTGGTGGCATAAATGATAGAGTCCTACAAGCTGAACATGCTTACAGAATATGAAATGACCTGTAAGAGAACTTTAGTCACCCTCAAGAGAAGCTCCTCTCCACTCAACAAGGCTGCAAATGTTGTATTTTAAATACAATTTTAACTTATATGTATTTTGAAATTATATTTTACATTATATTCAGCATTTACTTAAACATTAAATCGTGTGTATTTAAATAACCTTTTAAATTTGCCTTTTGCAGCACACTTTTAATATGAATTATGTGCAATTACTACAGTTGTTAATGCGTACTTTGATTACACTTTTATATTGCACTTTTAATACACTTTTCCTTCCTAAGATAGGGAGAGTCTACGGCTTTATTCCTTACTGTTGGGAAATACAACACCTGGACACCAGGAAGAGGCAAAGACACCCCAGCCAAAGGCTTAAATATCCCTCCCACTTCCTTATTACCCCATTCTTTGCCTTTCGTCACGTTAGGAGGCAGCAGAGAAGTGTCAGAAGATTCGGAGAGTCCTGTAAAAGGGTATCTGCCCTTCGAGATAGGACTGGAGTTTTAAGTAGTCATGTCAACCTCTTTGTGAGAATATTGATGGAGATGCAGGGAATGTTTTTTTTCTGCAAAACCATCCAGACTACTGCTAACAGCTCCTAAGCAATCAGTGTTGACGAGTTTCACTGCCTGCTTTCTCTCACTCAAGTCCATGTCAGGAGCGCTGCTATAAGACTGTCACACTTGATAGGCTGTGTTCTGTTCCACAGCATGGATCCTGGAAGTAAGATCATTTCAATTTTTACACATAAAACGCTATAACAGGGTCACAGTGTGAATCCTTTATACCTTGATAGTATCCAGGGTTAATATCTTCTGAAGGGGGTTTATTGAACAGTTGGGTTTAATTAATCAGTGTGTTAATTATTTACATGCTGCTTTGTGTGATTTTTTTCTTGAGCTGATAGACTGTGTGTTTTTGGCTGGAACAAATAGGTTTCACTTTACTTGCTGTACTTGTAATAACAGGGGAAGTACTGTCTTGCACTCCATGTGACCGGGTGTGGTCTATGTTCATTTCCTGCTTTCCGGCTGAGACTTGAACCCGAGGAGAGCATTTCCTCTGTTAACTGTCTGGGTCTAGGAAGTGGTGAGTGCCCCAGCCTTTGGGAGTATAAAGGTGAAGTTTCTATAATAAAAACGTTTTTATTTGTGTCCTTCTGTGAGTATAACCTGAGGACTCCTTCTGTACTAAATCATACCTGTTTATATTGTGAGGAGGCCATGGTTTTCCCGTCCACATAATTATGTTCCACATGCCTTAACACCGTTATAAAGTCTAAGAAGGGAGACAAGCCTGCTAAGGCTCTTAGTCCCTCTGAGCCGTCTACCTCTCAGGACTTGGCATCCCGTGAGATTACTACCCTTGCTACATTATCCACTCCACATGCAGTTCCCCGTAGCACATCTAATCCTCCATCTGGAGGGGGCCTTCTTCCTGTGGACTTTGCCGCACAGTTACAAATAGCGGTGTCTGTGGCCCTCAGTGCATTACCTCGCTCTAACAAACGCAAGAGAAAGGTTAAACATAGCTCTCTTGACCCGGAATTATCTAAATATTTATCGGATTTAGATATTATGTCCCAGTTATCCGATGATGAGTTAACCTCTGTAGCTACAGAGGGTAAACTTTCTGGGTCGGAGTCCTTGCTGCGGTGGAACCGTCCTTTAGATGTAAAATTGAGCACTAGCGTTTTTTATTAAAGGAGGTTCTGTCTACATTAGAGGTTCCAGAGGCCGCGCTGTCTGAAGAACCTATGATACCTAAATTAGACAGAGTTTACGAAAACAGGAAAGTTCCTTTGACTTTTCCTATGCTGGTTAAGATGGCGAACATTATTAAGAACGAATGGGAAAGAATTGGTTCTTCCTTTTCCCCCTCGTCTACTTTTAAAAAGTTATTTCTGTCCTTACCAAAAATTGAGAACAAAGCACACAGCGCACTGGTGATGCTAAACAGCGCCAAACTGTTAATCCCTAAAAATTGGAAATCACGAACTACACCAACGTTAGGGGGCTGGAAACGGCAGTTAGACACACTATTACATCTAGAGAGATATCATCATATGCAGATGGGGACTACCGACATACATGAACTTATGCTAGAAACTTGGACGGCCAATCGGGTGACTGAGCGCACGAGGAAAACCTGATGGGGGGGTTTATATATCGGACCTATGGGATCATGCCCTCCTTTTGTTACCTATATATGCCATTTAAACATTGGCCATATTGCTCGATAGGGAGGGATGCTCCCTTGGACTCTCACCATTGATATCTTGAACAGTTTCTATTTGTATAGATTTCTTATAGCCTGCAATGTAAGGAATGTATAGTGAAGTTAAGACATTTATCTTGTTAAGATTGTTAAAAAACAAAAAAGACAAAAGTAGTATGAAACTTTGTATTTGACATCTATGTTCCCCGGGACTCTGAATTACCTATCTTCAACAGGTACTGTTGTGCCACAACATGTTACTGTTTTTGGATACTACTACCACTGCTCCTAGATATATGCCATGCTACTTGTACTATTCTTTCCACAAAAGACCCACACGGGACTTGGACTAAGCTGAAAAGTCAAAGACACAGATATCACTCCTGCTTTCATACTATTGTACCTGAGACACAGTTTTATGTTTGATTTGTATTGTAAACAACTTTCACAATAAAGCTTGTTGAAAATAAAAATAAAAATTTGTTCCCGGACTCTCAACTGGATTTGTGGGGCTCCATTCCTAAGGTGGATTGTGCTATCTCTACACTTGCTAAACGTACTACTATACCTCTTGAGGATAGTTCTTTGTTCAGAGAGCCGATGGATAAGAAAATGGAAACCTTTCTGAGAAAGATGTTTCAACATACAGGATTTTTGTTTTAACCAGCGGCTGCTGGTACCTACTGGTGCGACTCTTAAAGCTCTGAGAATTGCTAATTCTTTTATCTATGATGCGAACATGCAAATTATTTGCCTATTTGCAAAGGCCTCTGGCTTTGCGGTCCTAGACTGCCGAGCTCTCTGGTTGAAATCTTGGTCTGTGGATATGACTTCTAAGTCTAGACTGCTTTCTCTTCCCTTCAAGGGAAAGATTTTATTTGGTCCAGGCCTGGACTCCATTATTTCTACGGTTAAAGGAGGCAAGGGTGCCTTCCAACCGCAAGATAAGAACAAGTCAAAGGGATGACAATCTTCTAATTTTCGTTTCTTTTGTTCTGACAAATCCCAAAGACAACAATCCTCCTCCAAGCCCGAGCAACCCAAGAGTACTTGGAAACCGGCTCAGTCCTGGAATAAATCCAAGCAAAATAAGAAGCCCGCCGAAAACAAGTCGGCATGAAGGGGCGGCCCCCGATCCGGGATTGCATCGTGTAGGGGGCAGACTGTCTCTTTTCTCACATGCCTGGTTCAAGGACGTACAGGATATGTGGGTCCTGGAGGTGGTATTTCAAGGATACAAGAAAGGCTTCAAATCTCATCCGCCAAGGGACAGATTCCTTCTCTTGAATCTGTCTACCAGACCAGAAAAGAGGGATGCCTTTCTAGGGTGCGTTCGGGATGTATCCTCCTTAGGAGTTGTTGTCCCAGTGCCTATCGAAGAAAGAGGTTTGGAGTTTTATTCAAACCTTTTCATGGTCCCAAAGAAGGAGGGAACTTTCCGCCCAGTTCTGGACATAAAGTAATAAACAAATTTCTCAGTGACCCTTCCTTCAAGACGGAGACAATAAGGTCCATCCTTCCTTTTATTCAGGAAAGCCAGTTTATGACCATTATAGATCTGAAGGACACTTACCTTCATGTTCCAATCCCCAGGGAACACTTTCAGTTCCTGAGGTTTGCATTCCTGGATCAGCACTTCCAGTTCATTGCTTCTGTTTGGCCTAGCTACTGCTCCAAGAATCTTTACAAAGGTTCTGGGGGCTCTTCTAGCCATTGCTAGAACTCAGGGTATGGCAGTAGCCCCATGCTTGGATGATATTCTGGTGCAAGCACCATCCTTTTGTCTTGCGGAAGAATTCTCAGAGTCTCTTTTCAGTCTTCTTCAATCACATGGATGGAATATAAATTTGGAAAAGCGTTCTCTTATCCCAAGTACTAGGGTAGAATTCCTGGGAACTATAATAGACTCCATATCCATGAGGATATTTCTAACAGACCAGAGATGGTGCAAGCTAACTTCGGCTTGTCTTGCCCTCCGGACCTCCTTGAGTCCCTCTGTGGCTCAGTGAATGGAGGTGATTGGTCTCATGGTGTCCTGCATGGACATCATTCCTTTTGCCAGGTTCCGTCTCAGAGCTTTACAACTGTGCACGCTGAGGCAGTGGAACGGCGATCATTCAGATCTATCTCAACAGATTGTATTAGACTGCCAGTTGAGAGAATCGCTCTTGGTGGCTCTGTCCAGATCATCTGCCCCGAGGGACATGCTCCTTAAGACCATCCTGGGAGATTGTGACTACGGACGCAAGCCTATCCGGATGGGGAGCTGGTCGGGGTGCCAGGAAGGCACAGGGGTTGTGAACAATCAATATTTTAAACTACAGGCAATCTTCAAGGCCTTGAAGGCTTGGCCACTTCTGAGTTCATCCCAGTTTTTCAGATTCCAATTAGACAATATAACTTTGGGGGCTTACATCAACCATCAGGGGGGAATGAGAAGTTCCTTGGTGATGTAGGAAGTATCTTAGATTCTGGAGTGGGCGGATGCCCACAGCTGTTCGCTGTCAGCGATCCACATTCCAGGTGTGACAACTGGGAGGCGGATTTTCTCAGCAGGCAGTCCTTCCATCTAGGGGAATGGTCTCTCCATCCTGTGGTGTTTGCAGAGATATGCAGCAAGTGGGGGATGCCGGAGATAGATCTCATGGCATCCTGCCTCAATACCAAGCTGCCCAGGTATGGGTCGAGGTCGAGGGATCCACAAGTGGATCTAATAGATGCACTAGCAGGTTCAAACTCATATCTTTTTCCTCCATTACTGCTTCTTCCTCGAGTGGTGGCCCGCATCAAACAGAAGCGGTTATCAGTAAACCTGATTGCTCCATCGTGGCCGTGAAGGACGTGGTTTGCGGATCTAGTGGGGATGTCCTCATGTCCTCCGTGGAAGTTACCTTGTTGCAGAGACCTGCTGATATAAAGTCCATTTGTTCATCAAAATCTTGATTCTCTGAGACTGACTGCATGGAGATTGAACACTTAGTCTTAGCCAAGAGAGGTTTCTCTTAGAGTGTCATTGATACTCTTATTCAAGCTTGTAAACCAGTTAGTCTGCGTATCTACCACAAGGTGGGGAGGACCTACTTATTCTGGTGTGAAGAACGTGGTTTTTCCTGGCACAGAGTTAAGGTTGCTAGGATCTTATCTTTTCTCCAGGATGGGCGGGAGAAGGGCTTTTTCTGCTAGTTCCCTGAGGGGACAGATTTTGGCCCTGTCAGTTTTATTGCACAAGAGACTGACTGAGCTTCCAGACGTGTAGTCCTTTGTTAAGGCTCTGATTAAGATCAGACCTGTGTTTAGATCTGGGGCTCCTCCTTGGAGCCTAAATCCTGTTCTTGGGGTTTTGCAACAGGTTCCGTTTGAGCCTCTGCATTCCTTTGACATTAAATTGTTATCTTGGAAGGTTCTCTTTTTATTGGCTATTGCCTCTGCGCAAAGAGTTTCTGAGATCTCTGCTTTGCAATGTGAGCCCCCTTATCTGATTTTTCATGCAGATAAGGCAATTTTGTGTACTAAATTAGGGTTTCTTCCTAAGGTTGTGTCAGATTGCAACATCAATCAGGAGATTATGGTTCCTTCCTTGTGTTCTAATCCTTCTTCATGGAAGGAACGCTTACTTCACAATTTGGATGTGGTTCCGCCTTGAAGTTATATCTTCAGGCTACTAAGGAGTTTAGACAATCTTCCTCTTTGTTTGTTGTCTATTCGGGGAAGCGTAAGGGGCAGAAGGCTACTTCGACTTCCCTATCTTTTTGGTTAAGGATGGTCATCCGCTTAGCTTACGAGACAGCGGGACATCATCCTTCTGAGAGGATAACGGCTCATTCCACTAGAGCAGTGGCTTCCTCTTGGGCCTTTAAGAACGAGGCCTCTATGGATCTGATTTGTAAGGCGGCTACCTGGTCCTCCTTACATACTTTTTCAAAATTTTACAAGTTTAATGTTTTTGCTTCGGCTGAAGCAGCTTTCGGGAGAAAAGTTTTGCAGGCTGTGGTGCCCTCAGAATAGGGTCAGCCTCTTCCTTTTTGTTCCCTCCTGTTATTCATTCAGTGTCCTCTGGAGCTTGGGTATAGTTTTCCCAACAGTAAGGAATGAAGCCGTGGACTCTCCCTATCTTAGGAAGGAAAACATAATTTATGCTTATCAGATAAATTTA